>NC_035437.2:131715084-131822329 GCF_002127325.2 Helianthus annuus | reverse complement strand
CTCAAGCTCATGTCATGTCTTCAGCTCGCAAATATCTCCGCAAGGAATATCGAGCCTTCTTGGCCAACATTTGTTGTAGCTGAGACGGACAAGAAAAGAAAGTTGAAGTCAAGGATGTCCCGTTGTCCGAGAATTTCCTCAGGTGTTCCCGATGATCTTTCTGGGATTACCTCCAAGTCGTGATATCGACTTCGAATCGACCTTATTCCAGGAGCCAACCCAGTGGCCAAAGCTCCGTATCGACTCGCTCCATCTGAGATGCGAGAACTCTCAAACCAACTCCAAGAGTTACTTGAAAAAGGCTTCATTCGCCCGAGCACTTCTCCATGGGGCGCACCAGTCCTTTTCGTCAAAAAGAAAGACGGGTCGTTCCGAATGTGCATCGATTACCGGGAATTGAACAAGCTGACCATCAAGAACCGATACCCCTTACCAAGAATCGATGATCTGTTTGACCAATTACAAGGTGCTCAGTGTTTCTCCAAGATTGATCTACGTTCAGGCTACCATCAGTTGCGGATTCAAGAGGAAGACATACCCAAAACCGCTTTTCGAACCCGATACGGCCACTACGAATTTGTTGTCATGCCTTTTGGTTTGACCAACGCACCCGCGGTCTTCATGGATCTGATGAATCGCGTGTGTAAACCGTTCTTAGACCGTTTCGTCATTGTATTTATCGACGATGTCCTGATCTATTCCAGATCGAGGGCCGAACATGCTCAGCATTTGCGATTGGTTCTCGAGTTGCTTCAGGGAAACCAACTCTACGCCAAGTTCTCCAAGTGTGAGTTCTGGTTGGAGGAGGTTCAATTTCTGGGTCACATTGTGAATAGTCGGGGTATACACGTTGATCCTGCAAAGATTGAGGCAGTCAAGGGATGGGTTACGCCAAAGAATCCGTCAGAAGTTCGCTCTTTTCTCGGATTAGCCGGTTACTACTGGCGATTCATCGAAGGGTTCTCAAAGATTGCTGTACCGCTTACCTCCCTTACTCATAAAGACAAGCCTTTTGTGTGGGGAACCGCGCAGGAGACTGCTTTCCAAACCCTCAAACACATGCTGTGCCATGCACCCGTTCTTACACTGCCGGACGGAAGCGATGACTTCGTTGTCTATTGTGATGCTTCAAACCTTGGACTTGGCTGTGTTCTCATGCAACGAGACAAGGTTATAGCTTACGCATCTCGACAGCTCAAAATCCACGAGAAGAACTATACAACCCATGACCTCGAGCTAGGCGCAGTTGTCTTTGCCTTAAAGATTTGGCGACACTACCTGTATGGTACCAGGTGTACGATCTTCACCGATCACAAGAGCCTACAACACATCTTTAACCAGAGAGAACTCAATATGCGTCAACGCCGATGGGTAGAACTTCTCAACGATTACGACTGTGAGATCCGTTATCACCCAGGCAAGGCGAATGTAGTTGCAGACGCCCTCAGCAGAAAGAATTACGTGATAGGTGTTCGAAGCATCCAGGCTCAGTATAACCTCGAAGCTCTCATCCGCGAAGCACAACACGCTTGCTTTAACGAGCGTACGTTGAAGAAAGAACGAATCTATCACGATGGAACTCAGCTCGTGAGCAAAGCCAACGGGAAATTCTATTATCTGGACCGAATCTGGGTCCCGAGGAGGACAGATTTGCGAAAGATCATCATGAACGAAGCCCACAAATCCCGATATTCCATTCATCCCGGTGCGGACAAAATGTACCAGGACCTTCGCTACAAGTACTGGTGGCCTGGGATGAAAAGGGATATTGCTCTATATGTTGGTAGCTGTTTAACTTGTGCAAGAGTCAAGGCTGAACACCAAAGACCTTCAGGCTTACTCGAACAACCGCCGATACCCGTATGGAAGTGGGAAAGCATAGCTATGGATTTCATAACTAAGCTTCCGACCACGCCATCAGGTCACGACAGTATTTGGGTTATAGTCGACCGTCTAACCAAATCAGCCCACTTTCTGCCAATACGAGAAGACTATAAGGTGGCCAAGTTAGCCCAAATCTACACCGACGAGATCATTAAGAATCATGGTACGCCTCGAGACATCATTTCTGATCGCGATGCTCGGTTTACATCGAGATTGTGGGAAACTTTTCAAGCAGCTCTTGGTACGACGCTGAATTTGAGTACCGCATTCCACCCGCAAACCGACGGGCAGACTGAAAGAACGATTCGTACTATTGAAGACATGCTCCGTGCGTGTGTTATCGATTTTGGTGGTAGCTGGAGCAAACACCTACCGTTGGTCGAATTTTCGTACAATAATAGCTATCACTCCAGCATCGAAATGGCACCTTTCGAAGCCTTGTATGGTAGGAGATGTCGCTCGCCTATTGTATGGCACGAGGTCGGTCATTCACAATTGACTGGGCCCGAGATTCTGCAAGAAACGACTGACAAGATCCACCAGATAAGGGAAAATTTGGTGAAGGCCCGGGACAGACAAAAGATGTACGCCGATAAACGACGCAAGCCCCGCGAATTTGCAGTTGGCGACTACGTACTCCTAAAGGTATCACCTTGGAAGGGAGTAGTCCGATTCGGCAAAAGAGGGAAACTTGCGCCTCGATTTGTTGGACCTTTTAAGATTCTGGAAAGAATCGGTAAAGTTGCCTACAAACTCGAATTACCGGAGGAACTCAGCAATGTCCACCCGACTTTCCATATTTCAAACCTTCGAAAATGCGTAGCCGACCACGACGCAATAATACCACTCGACGATCTTCAGGTCAATGAGACGCTACACTTCGTGGAAAAGCCTGTCGAAATCATGGACCGACAGACCAAGCAACTCAGACGCTCTCGCATTCCTATTGTAAAAGTACGATGGGAAGGCAAACGAGGCGCGGAGTTCACTTGGGAACTCGAAAGTGACATGAAGGCCAAGTACCCGCAGTTGTTCAGATAGATCTGAAGCATCAAATTGGTAAAATCACACGGCGATGTACGGTTCTCAGCCTAATTTCGGGACGAAATTCCCTAAAGGAGGGGAGACTGTAACACCCCGTGTTTCCCAAAAGTCAAAGTCAAAGTCAAGAGTTGACTGTTATTGGAATTAAAGATTAATAAAGATTAATTTCATTTTAGTTTCATTTTGATTTTCATATTATTTGGAGTAAGTGTTGTATAATCAAACTAATCGGCCGATAATCGAACTGTGAATCAACGACCGACTGTGAAGGATAGGAAGTAACAATGCAATAAAGCTAGTCAATCAATAATCAAGCTAATCAAACCAATCATCAAACTCAAGTGTGGGGATTTTAGTACTTTTTATACGTGTGTGTGTGCCTTATGTGTTACTTGTGCATGTTTACTTTTATGTTAAAGTGTGTGGTGAATCAATCAAATCAATCAAGACTCAAAGGTGAATCAAACTCAATGGAAATCGAACCCGAAATGGTTGTAAGGATGCTCGTATGTTAGATATAGTAGTTGAGACTAAAAGTAATTTGATTAGAAATTCTATCATTCTCAAATCATCGTTCATCGAAGTCGAAATATCAAAATCATCGCGAAACACTCAAAACCAGGCAAGCCGATCGAACAGGGCAACCTGATCGAACAGGCTAGCCGATCGAACAGGGCAACCTGATCGAACAGGCTAGCCGATCGAACAGGGCAACCTGATCGAACAGGCTAGCCGATCGAACAGGCTGTTCGATCGGGCAGCCGCTCGATCAGGGATGCTGTTCGATCAGCTGACCCTTTCCTCTTTTGGAAGCCTATAAATAGGGCTGTCCTTGTCAAACTTTCCACTTTAGGAAAAGCTCTGACCGACCAGCCTCTTCTTCTCACTAAATCTCAGATTTCTCCCAAACCGGTAAGTATTTCGCTCTAATCCTTGTACGTTTTTGTTCATTAATCGATTCTCCATCTTTCTATCTTTCAAAACTTGGATTTCATCCATGAAATCACCAAGATCTAGGTGTTCTTGGGTGATGTCATCATGGTGTTCTTCAAGAACACTAAGTTTTGACATCATTCCACCATGGATAGCTTAGATCTAACCGATTTCCACATAAATAACCTAAAATCTTCCAAAGATCTTAACATTTCACGGTGGAAAAGGATTGGAAGATGGGTTTTCATCTATCTTTCAACTCTTTTACACTCAAAAAGGTGGAAACGAGACTTGAACCGATTTATAAATCAATCTAAACAAGCACATGGTTCAAGATTCGGGTTCTACCGAGAGATATACCGATTTCGGGTTAAACGATAAACTTAAGTTCCAAACCGCCTCTGGCCGAGCTTGGGTGATTCCTGCTCGAGTCAGTAGACTAAGTAGGGACTTCAGCTTTGTGGTTCAACTCGTAGTCAAAATATCTCTAAAACATCAACAATTCACGGGAATAACCAAGTGTTAAGTGATAGGTTAACCGAATCGAGAAGCTGGCCGAACGGCTAGGCTGTTCGATCGAACAGCCCAACCGAACGACTATGCCAGCCGATCGACTAGGCTAACCGATCGACTAGCACTTAGTCCCACAAACTCATGAAGTGTAATATTGACAGAGTTCTATTCGATCGATCGAGCCACTCGATTGTAATCATTACTACTCGAATCATGAGATACTACACTTCAAAACACTTAGACTTTTCGAAGCATTGGAATGTCACCCGATCGAGCATGCCAACCGATCGAGTGACATATTTGAAAAACAATGAAGTGCTAACCGATCGGTTGGACCAACCGATCGAACGGACTGTTCGATCGGCCAACTTGAAAGGTAGTACAAACCATCATACACAAACACATCCTTCACATCAAAGGAAGAAACAATCCACTTGAAGGAACCAGCCGATCGAGCCAGCCGGCCGATCGAATGGATGTTCGAACGGACTTTCAAACCAATCGAACAGCCCACTCGATCGAACAGCTGTCCGATCGATTGGTCTATCCGATCCAGTTTCCACTGTTCACTTTTCCGCATTACTCATTGTATTGTTATTAAACTATTCAGGCTAACCTATTCTCAGTGCTCCTCTCAATTCACAACCAACCACTGTGAGTATACTCGACCCCTTTTTGCTTTCAGCACTTTTGGGTGTTACATACGTAATCTATCAAATTCACAAACAGCACAAACTATTTGAACGCTAACCTACTTGCATGTATTACTTGTCTAAATGATTGCTGTTTATTATGTTTACACGTGGAGTGCTATCTACCTGCTTTAGCAACGTAGTACTATAGTTTTGGACTCAGCACCCGTTCACACGGGGGTTGCTAAGGACAATTACTTGCATGGATTACAGTGGTAATCATGTATTGCGAACTGTCTCGGACAGTCAACTCGAAGTCGTTGGTATCGATGGTCCCATGTTGATAATTTACATGCATCGTTTGCCCTTGTGTACGTGCTTGGTTATGCGTAAACTTTTCGAACTTTATATGCTATATCAAACTTGTGTACTCACCTTTACATTATATGTATTGACTTTTATTTTAACGTATGTGACAGGTGTTTAAGCTACTAGCGTGCTAGGGAAGCGAGGCAATAATAAGCTTCTAGGAGCCTGTGACCTTAGGACAGTGTCCACATACCTGCTCCAGGGCCATAATTATCTGTAGATCTTGTACTGGCACCTGTAGTCAGTAAGATCTATAGTTAGCCGTCTAGAAGTCTTAAAACAATATTTAAATTCGGTTTGTAATAATTAAGAATCTGAGTTGTCGGAACAGTTCCCATATTGTTTAGTTGATTTCTATGATAACTTGTTATTATTTGGGACACGGTATGGGACGTGTTATATAACTGAATTGTATGATAGTTGTTGTGGAAACTTCTGAACAATCTGTTTCGCTTAGTGCCGCGCCCCGATGATTCCGCCATCGGTTGGGGTGTGACATCATCCACCAGACCAAATCATTGGCAACATCAATGAAGGGGTGCTCACAAAAAATCAATCCACTGCTTCAAAAATATGTTGCAGCAGTTGTTAAAATCTCAAAAGACTCCATCCACTGCTTCAACATCTGCTCCATCCCCCACTGAGCTATGTCAAATGTTTCAACCTATGCTTCATAAACAAAGACAGTATGCTGATCACCAACTTAAAATTCAGCTTCAAATGTTCAGAAATGTGATGGAAGCTAGGTACAAAGATACACAGGCTGATATAAAGGCAATCAAAGCTCACTTGCTTCAAACCACTGGTACTTCTCCTCCTACCATCATTTACGTTGAACACCCTGATGATGCCAAAAAGGGGGAGAAAGGAAAGAAGGGAAAAGAAGGTTTGTAACTACCACCAGATCCAATGGCTAAAGCAGTTGTGGAAATTCCCAAGCCAAATGGTTCAAAAAAGGTTGATGTGACTCTAAATGCCTTTGCTAAAGAAAAAGCAAAGCTAAAAGAGAAAATGGAAACTAAAGGTGATAAAAGATTTGAAGAGGAGAAGAAAGTTTTTATGGCCAAGGAAGCTCAGGGTACTTAAAATAGAAGGAAGACTACCAGAAAGGTCAGTCAACCCAAAACCACACCTTCCAAAACCACTAAACCTACTCCTAAAATCTCCCAAAGTTCCTCACATAAAACCTCTAAACCAACAGATGTTAAGACACCTGTTGATACTTCAGTTGTTTCAACCACTGCCCACATCATTTCACCAACCATCACTACTCAATCCACTGCTACACCACAAACAAAACCACCATCACAAAAACCACCTACCAAAAAGCAGAAGACAATAGTTGATACATCAACAGTTGTAGTGACAACAGTGGTTGAGACACCAGTTCTTTCAACAGCTGTTAGTCAGTCACTCATCACTATACCAACCACCACTCAATCCTCAAATACACCACCAACCACTCCAAAACTCAAAAGAAGAAGGATAACCAATGTTGTACTTGAAGATAATAATGTACCTTCTCCACTTCCAGTATCTTCACAACTTCTGGTCTTATCCACTGTCCAAAAACCTATTCGAATCTCTTCAATTCAAGCCTCTGACCCAAACACTGCCCTGGTCCCTTTGGGCGTAAAATATCCTTTGGATCTTCCAGCAGTTAGAGAGGAGATCAAATCCTTCTACTCTGAAGATGATCCTGAAAAGAGGAATCTCCCATCTCTTCAAGGATATCCTTTGCCAAGAAACATAGAAGAGTATCTTCAATTGAAGGCCAAACAGGCAGAGGATATATCAAAAAGAGACACAAAGGGAAAATCTGATAAAGAAATTCAAAGGAATCTGCAATATCTGCTTACACAAGTCAGAACTTTGGAGCAGTTTTCAAAAGACCTTTGTCAGAAGTTGTCAGAAAAAGATGATGAAAGCCTAAAACAAGACTACATTGAGCATATCATGACATATAAGAAATACAATGTTGAAAAGCATCAATACAAGGAATGGACCATAAGTGAGCTCAAAGAAGAAATAGCAAGAATCCAAAAGATGCTTGATGACAAAATAAAACAAACTCCTCCAGTTTGGTCCAAATATAAGAAAAATGTACCTGAAAGGGTTTTGAAGCTGAAAAGAATGAAAGAAGAGCTTATAGCTGCAAACTATGGCTCAAGGAATCAGGTCACAAGGTGGGCAGAGGTGAAAGTGTTAGAAACCTACAAAAGGTTGGAAGAAAGAAGAAAGAAAGATTCCACTACTCCCAAAAAGCCTGGTTATCTAGAAGCAGTGGTTCCAGTCAAACAGTCCCTGCCAATCAAAAGATCTGTTCAACCCACTGTTCCACCTGTTGTTGTCTATTATCAAAGAAAGAAGCAAAAGCAGATGGATGCAGAAGAAGAGCAGGAACAGGTTGATTATATTATGAAAATGGTACTTCAGGATATGATTGCTAAAAATTCTGAAAAAGGTGTCATCACCAGGCCTTTATCTCCAAACTCATCTAAAATAAAGACTCTCCCAAGAAACCCACTGGATTCAAAAATACTAAAGTGGAAGTCTGATCAAAAGACCCACGTATTGACTTTGCTCAAATCTAGTGGAGAAGTGAAGCATATATCAAGGGAAAATGCACTTGGGCTGAGTGTAGAAGATTTACAAGATCTCCTTGAGCTTCCACTGTGCAGGGATGAGGATGATGAAGATTCCCTGAACTTTGAATTACAATTCAAAGGGCAAATCAGGGAAATGCTGATGAGACAATAAAGATTCCGAAATAATGAAGTGTTTTGGCATTATCTGTTCCAGGGGGAGATTGTTGGGATTAAACCCTACAAAGGAATAGTTGATAAAGCCAAAACTGGTTCAGATCAGTGGATCTATAATAAGCAGTTGTTTGTACATAATCTTTCCCCTTGACAGTGGCTCCTAACATCTGATGGACTCAAGTACTGCTCTTCACAACTGCTGCTGACCATAAAGACTGACGAAGACTAAGTGTTGATACTCAATCTACTGATATGTCTCAAGTACTGCTGAAGACCAAAGCACTGCTGGAGCTATAGTAGTGGAATGAAGAATCAGTGTTTTGTTTATACTTTGTTTATTGTAATCAGTAGTTTGTAATCAGTGGTTGCGTGTAGCAGTAGTTGTAGTTTGTTAGGAGGTTAGATGTCACTTTCATGGTGACGTCAGCCAAAGATGCTCAGTGGTTGTTTTGTACTATAAATAGAACAGTACCCTGTACTGTTCTGTTAGCTCTTTCACACAAGTCATTTTGTACGAACAATCAAGTGAGCTCAGGCTGAGGGGAGATTAGTGCATGCATGCATTGTAATTGATTATTGTAATAAATACAATTATTCGATTATATGTTAAATATGTTTGTTGAAACTTATTCTTCCATTGATTGTGTTTTGAAAGTTTATTTCATCTAATTCCGCTGCAATACATCTCTGTTTCATCTTCTTTCTAATTAAACAAACACAATCAAAAGAAACTCAGATCCTAACATAAGGCATAAAGTATAAACAATAGGAAAAAAAAACAAGTAAGACTAGAAAATACCGAATTTGGAAAACACTTGACTTGAGGATGGGGTTGGGACTTGGGCTATAATGGTTGGGCTTATAAGTATTGGGTATTTATTTGGGTAGTATAAAAATTATTTAGGCTTTGAAAAGGGGTAACATAATATTTATTAAGGGGCAACGAAATCCGAAAAACACAAAAAATAAAAAGATTACACCATTGCCGGCAAGTCAAGGGGCAGCGGGGGCTACCCCTTGACATAGGGTATGTTCGCCCTGGAGTTTTGTTTAGCCTGTAAACATAATCAGGATGGATTGTGTCATCAAATCCAGGTGGTTGACACGCATTAGAGGTGTATAAATCGGTTTTTTTCAAAAACCGGTTTCGGTTATTAACCGAACCGGTTTTTTTCACCCAAAACGAAAACCGGTTTTTTTCTATAACCGGTTTCGGTTACTAACCGGTTTTTCAAGTCCAAAACAATAACCGGTGTAACCGGTTAGGACCGGTTTTTAACCGGTTTTTCCAAAAAAACCGGTTTTTTTAAAACCGGTTTCGGTTATTAACCGGTTTTTCAAATCAAGATTAGTAACCGCTCACAAACCAGCGGTTCGGTTATAAAACCGGTCCGGTTATAAAAAAAAAACCGGTTAAAAAAAAACGGTTTCGGTTTTTTTCCCGGTTTCGGTTCTAAAACCGGTTTTTTTGTACACCTCTAAGTCACGCATAAACCTTTTCTTGGATTTGTCCCTAGAGAAAAGCACAATTTACATCTATCTGATACATCTTCATGTTGCGGTTGATAGCAAAGGCCAAGAACAGTTTATTACTTCCAACCTTGCTACAAGAGCAAAGGTTTGATCATAATCAATTCATTCTTCTTGTTTGTACCCTTGAACCACAAGCCTCTACAGACTGTTTTTCCGAAGACGTTTCATTAAAAGCGCAGACATCGCAGACTGCAGACATTTTACCTCTTAAAAACCAAAAACACCTTAACCTAGAAGATGGTAGGAATATTGAATGCTAAAACATTTATTATGAGTGGTTGAAAACCAACATGAATATTTGGAAAAATAGAAATAAAAGTTTAGATTATCTTAATTAAATAATTACAATGATTAATATCAGTGGATGGTGGGGGCCCACCTGAACATATATTATTAAGTCAACAACATTCATAAGAGAGACCAAACCCATTGTATAAACCATATGGGTCATGGTTATCTTAAACTACCATTTTGTACAAACGGCTTTTAAGTCATAATATTAGTCATTTATCCTTCAAAAGCAGCTGCTGCTGCATGTGATTAAGAGCATTCTTCTTACTTGGTCGCACCTTCAGAAACCGCTTCTCTCTCCATGGTTGAAATGCATCGTCGTTGGGGGCATGCTGTCATGCATCAAAAAGTTACACATAATATGTCCGTAGAAATCGCAAAACATGTGAGCCGGGGAGGGGGATAACTGGTCAAAACGTGTAGATTTTACATACGAGCCAAAATGAGTCAGGTTGACCGAAAACACTTTCAATACAAAAGTTATTATATATCTATAACACTTATTATAATTACAAAATCTTTAATGATTTTCATTAAAAATACACTATGGGCCAGATTTTGACTTGTTATTGATAGACATAACCCGAGTTAGCCCTTTGATAAATAAAATAATCATTTCCAAATTAGCATATCAGTGAAAAACTCTAAACACATATCTACATGGGAGTTTGTCATAAACGTAAGAAAGCTTACTTCTAGCCAGAAGCGAAACATCCGCAGGAGATTAAGAGCTTTAGGTGGATCCTTGCGGGCAGCATCGAGCATCAGTTGAAATCTTTCTGCATGATTTTAAGGTAACAAGAAGATTCTATGATAAATGATACAAGAACTTAATTTACATTATATAAATTGTAGTTTAAAGGGGCGCGCTCAACACAAAATCAATTTTGTGTATAGAAGTATGAGAAAAAGTGAAGTTACCAGGGCCATAATTAAGCACCGACTTGTTCACTCCAGCCTCAGGAATTTCTCTCGACCTGCCATTACGCAAGGGTCTACGTCGACATACTGGCTTCTTTTTCTCTATATATTCTGAAAGGAGTTTATACTCCTCTTCATCATATGGATGCTTAAGAATGCACATCAGCTTCTCCCTTAACTGAAATTATAAGAACATAAATGATGCAGTCAACATCAGGGTGTAAACAAGCCGAACCACTCGTCAGCCACTCAAGATCGGCTTACAAAAAGCTCAAACGAGCTTGAGCCTAAATTGAAGCTCATTAATAAACGAGCTTGAGCTTCACACACAGAGCTTAACTAGGCATGGGAGCCTAAACGAGCCTCATAAATATATAAACAGATTTTATATATGTATAAAATAATCTACTTGCATGAAGATAAAAAAAAACTCAATATTTAATAAATAATAGACGAGCCAAGACGAGCCGAGCTTGGAAAAAATTACACCCCTAGAACCATCGTACACAACTAGAGGTGGCAAGACAGGCGGGTCGCATAAACATGTCACTTTTTGTACAGCAATCCGGGTCGGGACGTGGAAACACTTTGTTTTTAGTTATTGCAAAACCAATATTATTATTACAATAATAATCAAAATGTTTGAATGAGACGATTCACTTTCAACCAGGTTGACCCGCTTGAGAATGAGCAGGACCCAAATCGACCCATTAATAGGTAATCGGGTCAAATTTGCCACATCTAAAAACAGAAAAGGAAATACATACCGATGGTTCTTTTTCTGCTACCACTAGTTGTTTATTATTTACTTCACTGCACTTCTGAACGTCATCCAAAATCACTACATCTGAATCTGAATCACAAGTTGTAACGTTCTTTTCATTTTCCACAGGTTCCTCTTTAATGTGCACAGTCATACCCTGGTCTCGAGGGGACTGTGTTACAGTCTTACGATCATTAATCTTCTTTCTTTTAGAAACTTCTTTTTTAGTAGAAATCGGACCACTCTTTTCATTCCGCTTCCTTTTAGCCTGCTGCTTGATTTGCATATCTTCAGAAACGGTTACTTCATCTCCACTATCATCAGTACATGTTTGAAGGTCACCACACCAATCTGAACTAACCTGCTCTTCATAATACAGAAAACAAGGTTCCTCATCATCTCGAGAAATTTTCAGCTTGTATGATTTACCATGTTCGGAGAGATTCTCTAAAAACAGGAGATATTCAGGATCTTTATTGTTTTCATCTACATGTGCATCTTCATCTTCATCTCCGTTTTCGCTTTCATATTCATTTTGATCCTCGCGTGTGGTGTCTTTTGTCTGTTTATCAGTTTCAATTAAGCATAATATAAGAAGCCAAGCATACTCACTCTCCACTTCTTGATTCCCAAGTTTAGCATTGAGTTTGTCAGAGCCCGGTTTATTAGAACCAAAATCACACTTTCTAATATCAAAATCTGGTATTGTTTTCTTTTTTCGCCTGATGTAAGTCTGAAAGATACGGTCCATAACGGTCAATATTCCACCTCTCTATGATCAGCTGCAAAAAAATTGAATCATGCAATTCAATTGAGTAACCAAATTTTTTTCATCAAGAGTATGGACTAATAAAAGAAGGTACAAACAAACAACATGAAATCATACAAATCGGCATTCAAAATTTCATTGAAGGTGCTGAGGTCACGTAAATAAATATCGCACCAGCTATCAGTGTATAGAAACCTACAAACTCTCTATGCTCGTAAAAAAATTAATTTTCTACACCACATTAACGAAACGCCTCAGAGTGCCTCACACTTTCTGTTATATCCCAAACCGGAGAACTAACCCAACTCAAAAGACTAGTCTGGTGGGTGAGGGAGCCCATTTAGTTTGTAAAACCCATATTTATTGCCCATACAACCGCTATGAAAAAGTCTCATACCTTGCAATGGTTTTGTAACACCTTTGGTTTAACACTAAGGTTATTTTGTATTTCAATAACTATTTGTCTTCCTTAAAAGTCACAAAAAAAACCTTAGGGGCTGTTTGTTTAGCTCAAAATATGGCTCTTAACAGTTCAGACCTCTTACTGTTTCAACACTTAATGGTTCAGATATTTGCCTCTGAATGGTTAAGCATTATACTGAGTCGGAATGGTGAAGACCTCTAATCTAAATTGGTGAGACATTTGCCTCTGAACAGTTAATGGTTATATTGTCTCAGCACTTAACCATTCAGAAATTGCCAAACAGCCCCTTAACCTAGGTTAGGTACTTAGGTTCAAATAATCCCAAAACTTGATACAAGATAATGGAATTTAAACTAGCAACAACAGATTTTGACTGTTGATTATGATTTTTAACTTTATGGTCAAATAATGAGATAGAAGTTGCCCTAGAAAAACAAAAATCATCAAACTTCAACAAAATTTAGGCAATTTGTTATCCGAACACCAGATTATAACCTAGACTAGAGAAGATTACTATGATCATTGTTCAACATGACAAACCTAAAAAGTATGATGCAGATGAATCAGAAACCCCAATAGATGAGAGTAAGAGAGGGAAAGATACCTGCAGCGAGAGAGGAAATCAATTTCAGGTGAAACCCTTACATTAACTCAGTCTAAATTTTTAACACTTTATGAGTGAAGACATATCTCACTACTCGAATGGTATTTGAGAATGATTATTTTTGGATGTATGGTTTTAAAACAATCGGTAAACGGGTAACTTGTTTGACGGGGTGGTTGTTTATCTTTGTTTATTTAATAAACGCACGAATATAAAGATAATTTTTTTTTATTTAATTAAACGATCAACATGAACATATGTTTTGTTCATTCATTTATATTCGTGCATGTTCGTTTATGTTTTGTTCATTTGTGTTCATTTATGTTAATTTATTAATATTTGTTCATGTTCGATAATTTATGTTTGTTCGTTTATGTTCATTATAAATTTAAATACATAACTAATTATATTTATATAAATATTAAAGATAAAAAAAAATGGATACTATTTGCACACTTGGTGAGTAGATAGTCAGTCCAAAAAGAGTTTTTTTGTCCTATATGCACACCCTGCAGTGTCGAACTGTTGCCAAAGTGCGGCATTTTGGTCCAGTCAACCAGACAAAGACTGACGGGTGTCTGACGGGTCTGTTGACCGGACCAAAACGCCGAGCTTTGGCCGCGTTTTGGTCCTGTCAATCAGACACCCGGTCAGTCTTTTGTCTGGTTGACAGGACCAAAACGCGGCCAAAGCTCGGCGTTTTGATCCGGTCAACAGACCCGTCAGACACCGTCAGTCTTTTGTCTGGTTGACCGGACCAAAACGCAGCGCTTTGGCCACAGCTCGACAATACAGGGTGTGCATATAGGACAAAAAAAGCCTTTTTTGGTGTGCATATAGGCATTTGGGTATGCCAATAGGTACACCCTTCTAAAAAAACTTTCTAATGTTTATATAAATATAACTAATTGGTAATTGAGCTTTCTAGTAATAAAAATGAGGTTTTCAATGAAATTTATCGTAATTAATTTATGTTTACTAAATTATGTTCACTTGTGTTGTTTATTGTTTGTTAAATTGTCTTTGTTTAAGTTTGTTTGTTTATGTTCGTTTAAGTTTGTTTGTTTATGATCGTAAACTGTCCGTTCAGGTCTTAAACGAATGAACACGAACTGCTCATTTTCTTAATAAACGAACATGAACAAAAAAATGTGTTTGATTATATATTTGTGTTTGTATTCGTGTTCGGTTAAAGTTAAATGAACGAACATGAACACGCCTCTATTCGTGTTCTTTCGGTTCATTTAAAGGTCTAAATCTGGTTCACACACATAAAATTAGGTATTTTAATGGTAGACATGTTTAATACATAACCAATTTTACGACTTTTATAATGTTGCACGCATGGGCACGTCTGGAATGACTGATGAAGGGAAAGTTGGTGTAATGCGTTGTGGTGGTGCAGTCTGGATTTGAGGTCCGAGAATCTAACCTGGCAACCTACCTAGGGCAAGCAGTTGGGACCCCCTGTCACACCCCCAAAATCCCACCTGCGGAGTACTACCGCTTGGAGGCGTGACTGACCAGGATCCAGCCACCAATCATACTGAACAAGCATATAAATAGTTATAAAAGTTCAACCATTCACGATTGGTGTTCCAAAACAAATAAGTTTAAGTTGCAAGCGGAAGCATAAGTTTAAAGTTATATCATAAGTTCCAAAAGTTTCAAGTTTAACATATCTTGTAGCAATCCCTGTCCCACAACGATCCTCCTCCATGCAAGCTCCCACTGAGTACCTATGGTCCTGCAAAGCATGTAGTAACGAGTCAACAACTAGTTGAGTGAGTTCACAGGTGGGCGTTCGTTTTAGTTGTTTCGAAAACAGTTCACTTTATCTGGCATCCTGCCGTGGGGGTTACCCCATAGTTTAAAAACGTGACATGTTCGTTCCCAGTTACTCCGGCACTCCGGCCGTGGGGGCTACCCCATGTAGTTATCAGGCATTTCGGCCGTGGGGGCTACCCCATGTACATCATCTGGCTCTCCAGCCGTGGGGGCTACCCCATGTGTATACTAGACTCGTTACCGTATCGATTGCTGACTGTAGTCATGTTTATGTGCCCTGAAAACATCAATGTCTATCATCATTGACGTGCCCCAGATCCATTAGTTCACGCCCGTCCTCTGCGGCACGGTGTGAGGCTTGTCAGACCTAAATAGCGCTATCTAACTAATGACCCGCTCGCCATTGGCCCGGCGATTAGTCGATACAAAAAGGAGGGACTTCGTGATAGAGTTTTAGTCTAGTACGTTTATCCGTCCATCCGGACGAGGAATCACATTCCTGAACCACTGACGTCCTACCCAAAGGTAGACGAGGAACCCACGTTCCTGAATCCCGTTCCCAACCCAGGGAATCCCATGCTTTGTAAAGGGTGTGAACTCACCTCGGTTTGCTCGGCAGTTAATCACAGAAAGTCAATCAAGTCGCAAGTAGTCAATAACGTCCTAACACGGATATCACGTATAATCAGGTTCGAACCAAGTAGTGTACAAATGTTCAACACGCATGGAAATCACGTATAATCAGTAACAGTTCACAGTTAACATTCAAACACAATCCACAGTCCAAACAGTTGGGCTCGTGATAACAGGCCCAAATAACCAATCAACCGTAGCACAGAAGTTCATAAGTCCGGCCCACTAACTAAGGCCCAAAGTGTGGTCTCGAGTCGCAACCGGACTCGCAAGCATGGTCTCGAGTCATGCTGTGTGTTGATCATGGATGGTTGCGAGTCGCAACCGGTGTCGCAACCATGGTTTCGGTTCATCATGCTGAGGTCTCGAGTCGCAACGGGACTCGTAACCTGTGGTTTCGGCTTGTCCTGTTATGGTTGCGAGTCGCAACCGCGTGGTCTCGAGTCGTAACGCTGTGGTTGCGAGTCGCAACGGGTGATTGCGAGTCGGTAAGCTGTCGTTGTCAAGTTCACGTGTTGATGCAGATATGGTCAGATTAATGGTACATTATAATCAGGCCCAAAACAGGAAACTACCAATAGCATTCCACTAACAGTTTTCCTAATCAGGTTACTAGTCAAAGATGGATCAAAATCACAAGGGTTTTCACATTCTTAACTATCATTCAAAGTGTTCTTCACATATTCAAACACATCTTCATCAAGTTCATAACATTTTAACCACTTATTCAATCAACACTATGAACAAGCATCAAAACACTAAGCATAACACATAACCCGGTTTTCATACAAGTCCGATTTCATGACATATGTAACCCGATTTCATGTTCATCAACATAAGTGGTTCAAACTTCATTTAGACACAACATATCACATCTTGCCATATAATATATGTTAACCGGTTATCAACATGGTGCATATTAGAATCATCATAAACATCAAGAACATCATGTAATCTCTAACTATAGACATCATCTTATGCATACATCCATTCAAGCACAAACACAACAAAAATTAACCATAAAAATACTAACCGGTTGGTGATGTGTGTGTGTGTGCCGATCCAAAGTCCAAATCCGAGAGTTTCTTGTGTCAACCGAGTGGATCCGAGAGTCTTGGAGATGTGTTTGTGTGCTAGAGTTCTAGTGGGAGAGAAGATAGAAGTGTGTGTGTGTTCTAATGTTCAACAAAGTGGTAACAAGTAACTAGGGGTGGTGTATTTATAGCCAAGTTCCAAGTGTTGCACCCTTATGGGTTTCGAGTGGGGGTTCACGGCCCAATGGCCCAACCGGCCACAAGGTTCTCGGCCCAAAGGCCTATTCGGTCACTATTCACTCGAGACCTCTTGGTCTCGAGTCGGGTCCGTTGTTTCGTGTCGGGTTCTCGGTTCACATATAACACGTACACACATATATATATACAATACACGCGTAACAAAGCACTTATCACATAAAAAGATTCACGTTATCATTTTAACTAGTCACATAACGTACAAGTAAGTTACAACGAAAGGTTCTAAATTTCGAGTTGTCACATCATCCCCAAGTTGAAAGAAATTTCGTCCCGAAATTTGATGGCACTCACTGAGGAAGCTAGTCAAGTTGCAAGGTTTTCCCGGTTTTCCTGGGGTGTCACATCCACCCCCCGTTGATCTGGAATTTCGTCCCGAAATTCCGTAGCTTCAGCCTCAGTAGCGTTTGTACTGTTCTCAAACAGTTGGGGATACTTTTGTTTCATCCGATCTTCGCGCTCCCAGGTAAACTCTGGGCCGCGACGTGAGTTCCAACGAACTCGAACAAGAGGTATTCTAGTGCTCTTGAGGACCTTAACATCCCGGTCCGTGATTTCGACAGGTTCTTCGACGAATTTCAACTGTTCGTCGATCGTAAGTTCCTTCAGAGGAACTACGTGCGTCTCATCTGACAGACACTTCTTCAGATTTGACACATGGAAAACGTTGTGAACTGCACCGAGTTCTGCTGGTAATTTCAGTCTGTAGGCCACCTTGCCTATTTTCTCAAGGATTTCAAAAGGTCCAACGTATCGTGGGTTGAGTTTGCCGCGTTTACCAAAACGAACCACACCCTTCCAGGGTGAAACTTTGAGTAATACCCGCTCCCCAACCTGGAGCTCAAGTGGTTTCCTGCCCTTATCGGCGTAGGCCTTCTGACGGTCACGAGCGGCCGCCATGCGTTGTCGTATTTGAGCAATCCGCTCAGTAGTGTCTACCACATGTTCTGGACCAGTGATTTGACTATCCCCCACCTCTGCCCAACAGAGGGGTGACCGGCATTTACGTCCGTACAATGCCTCAAACGGAGCAGCTTTAATGCTGGTGTGGTAGCTGTTATTATACGAAAATTCTACAAGTGGCAGATGCCTTTCCCAGCTGTTGCCAAAGTCGATTACACAAGCTCGAAGCATGTCTTCTAATGTCTGGATAGTGCGCTCGGACTGCCCGTCCGTCTGCGGGTGGTACGCTGTGCTCATATCTAAACGTGAGCCAAAAGACTTGTGCATTGCCTGCCACAGTTCCGAAGTAAAACGTGCATCTCGATCAGAGATGATAGAAGTGGGCACCCCGTGCCTCGAAACAACTTCCTTGAGGTATATCTCCGCCAGAGTGGAGAACTTATCCGTTTCCTTGATTGCCAAAAAGTGTGCGGATTTTGTGAGTCGATCCACGATCACCCAGATAGTATCGTTTCCGCGCTGTGATCTAGGTAGGCCAGTAACGAAATCCATGGAAATTTGCTCCCATTTCCATTGTGGTATCTCTGGTTGCTGAAGTAGGCCTGAAGGTTTCTGATATTCCGTCTTGACTCGCGCACAAGTCAAACACTTGCTGACATACGTTGCTATGTGGGCCTTCATGCTAGGCCACCAATACGTGGTTTTAATATCGTGGTACATCTTGTCCGAACCAGGGTGTACCGAGTAGCGAGATTTGTGCGCTTCATCCATCACAAGTTCTCGTAAGTCGCCATAGAGTGGGACCCAAATGCGTCCTGTTACATAATAAGCACCGTCTTCCTTCTGTTCTAAGCGTTGCCTTGACCCGCGTAGAGCTTCTGCTCTAACGTTTTCTGGTTTCAGTGCTTCTATCTGAGCAGCTCGTATTTGCGAAGGTAGACTAGAATGGATCGTGAGTTGTAAAGCTCTTACGCGCTTAGGCGTAGTGTCCTTCCGACTCAGGGCGTCTGCCACAACATTGGCCTTGCCCGGGTGATACCTGATAGAGCACTCGTAATCATTCAGCAGTTCGACCCATCGTCGCTGCCGCATATTCAGTTCCTTCTGCTTGAATATGTGCTCTAGACTCCTGTGGTCAGTGTAGATGGCGCACTTGGTTCCGTAAAGGTAATGCCGCCATAACTTAAGTGCGAAAACAACAGCTCCCAGCTCTAAATCATGCGTCGTGTAGTTCTTCTCGTGAACTTTAAGTTGTCGTGAGGCGTAAGCTATGACTTTATCTCGTTGCATCAATACACAACCAAGACCTTGAATTGATGCATCACAGTAAACCACAAAATCTTCTGTGCCCTCTGGCAGTGAAAGGATAGGTGCACTACAAAGTCTATCCTTTAGATGCTGAAAAGCTAACTCTTGTGCATCTCCCCAACGATAAACAACGCCTTTCTGTGTTAACAAGGTGAGAGGCTGCGCGATCTTAGAAAAATCCTTAATGAATCTCCTGTAGTAACCTGCCAATCCCAAAAATTGGCGAATTTCCTTTGGTGTGCGAGGCGCAGGCCAGTTCTTAATAGAGTCCACTTTGGATGGATCAACGTGAATCCCATCCTTGTTCACCACATGCCCTAGGAAATGGACCTCTCGAAGCCAGAAGTCGCATTTCGAGAATTTCGCGTAAAGCTGTTCCTTCCGAAGGAGTTCCAGAATAAGTCGTAGATGTTGTTCGTGCTCTTCTTTGCTCTTAGAATAGATCAGGATGTCGTCGATGAAGACTATAACAAACTTATCCAGGTACGGCTTGCACACTCGATTCATCAAATCCATAAAAACTGCCGGTGCGTTCGTCAGCCCAAACGGCATGACCAGAAACTCATAGTGCCCATATCGAGTCCTAAAGGCCGTCTTAGAGACATCCTCTTCTCGAACTCTCAACTGGTGATATCCCGATCTCAGATCAATCTTTGAGTAGTAGCTCGACCCCTGCAACTGGTCGAACAAGTCGTCAATACGCGGTAGAGGATAACGATTCTTCACAGTTACCTTGTTGAGTTCACGATAGTCGATACACATTCTGAAGGTACCATCCTTCTTCTTCACAAATAACACTGGAGCTCCCCAAGGCGATGAGCTAGGACGAATAAAACCCTTATCCAAGAGTTCTTGTAGTTGCGTGGAGAGTTCTTCCAACTCTGATGGCGCTAAACGATAAGGTGCACGGGCTACAGGCGCGGCTCCAGGAGCTAGATCAATCTGAAACTCGACTTGGCGATGGGGCGGAAGACCAGGTAATTCCTCAGGGAATACCTCAGGATAGTCGCGTACAACCGGAAAATCTTCTAGCTTCTTCTCTTTCTCTGTGGTATCAGTAACTAAAGCCAAAATCGCAGTGTGGCCCTTTCGTAAGCATTTCTGGGCCTTAAGAAGAGAGATGATGTTCTCAACAGCACTTCTCTTGTCGCCACGAATCATGAGAGGTTCACCACCTAAACCAGGAATACGAACGATCTTCTCGTTGCAAAGAATCTCTGCTCGGTGTTGGGATAACCAATCCATCCCAACGACAACGTCGAAACTACCCAAGACAATAGGAATAAGATCGATGGCGAAGGTCTGGTTAGCGAGAATAAGCTGGCAACCCTTGACTACGTGTGAGGCTTCCAAATTCTTACCATTAGCTAGCTCTACAGTGTGCTTGTCGCTCAGGGGTGTAGGAGTACGCTTAAGCATCTTACTAACTTCTAGTGACACATAGCTAGTATCGGCACCCGAATCAAATAAGACTGTAACATAAAAGTCGTCGAGAAGGAACTTACCCGTCACCACGTTGGGATCATTCCTTGCTTCACCTTGACCAATCACGAACACTCGTCCCCTAGCACCATTGTTGTTGTTGTTCCCATTGTTACCATTCCCCTGATTGTTGTTGTTGTTCTGGTTCAGTTGGGGACAATCCTTCTTGAAGTGGCCTTCAGCTCCACACTGAAAGCATCCCTTGTTGTTACCCTGCTGCTGTCGCTGGTTCTGCTGAGGTTGCTGACGATTCTGGTTGACGGGATATGCGCTCCTGCAATCCTTCGCAACATGACCAGGCTTGTTGCACCGATGACAGTTGCCCCTGGTGCACGGCCCACTGTGGTGTAGGCTACAACGATTGCACTTGGGGTGATTTCCCTTGTATCCACCATGACTCTGACCACCAGACGATTGCTGACTGGGGCTCTTGTGATCGTCCGTCTTTCTCTGCTGAGACTGAGTTTGCACTGAAGTTGAACCCCTGCTTGAAGTTCCATCCCATTTCCGTTTATCCCCACTAGAAGCACCAGAAGTAGTTGCAGCACCTATACGCTTCGGTAACTTGTTCTGCTCCACCGCTTGGTCAGTAAGACGGTGAGCCAACTGTACAACCTGCTGGATAGTAGTCAACCTTGCTGAAGTCACATGACTTTGGATCTCTGGCACCAAGCCCTTGAGATAGAGTTCGATTCGCTTGTAGGGAGGATCCACCATAGTAGGACACAACAAGGCAAGCTCATGCGATCTCTTAGTGTATGCCTCAATTTCTGATCCTGACATCTTGAGATTGTAGAACTCATCTTCCAGTTTGTGAATGTCGTCACGACTGCAGTATTCCTCCCTGATCATTTCCTTGAAGTTTTCCCATGGGGTGGCGTTGGCAGCAACCAACCCTAACATCTGCACCTGAGCATTCCACCACGTGAGAGCCAAACCCTCGAGAGTACCAGTAGCATACTTCACCCTGCGCGCTTCAGGGCATTCACACATTTCGAACACAGACTCCAGTTTCTCAAACCAGTGTAGGAGACCTACTGCTCCTTCGGTGCCGCTAAAAGTTGTGGGTCGACAGTCCATAAAGGTCTTAAAAGTGCACACCGGTGCCTGACCTAAGGTAGGTGAAAGAAAAGACAGAGTTTAACACAAAGGTTGGTTCACGAGAGTAGGATCCAAATGATCCTAGAACAATTTCGGACTGCAGGATATACCTCCTGCGTTTGCAGCTGCGAGCGCTGCGGCAACTCGCTCGTTGATCAAAGCCGTCAACTGGGCTTGTGTCATGTTAACGCGTCCAGACATGGTTCTTCATAATAAGGGTAATACGTGTGAGAGAGGTTCGCGAAAGCACGATAGTAGGACAGAGTAAGCACGCACGTGTTCAAATAACAGTAGTTATACTAATCAAGCATACCATGAGCAATGTACTACGTAACTAACAAGTAGGCAATATACATACATTATATTACCTAGAACATCGAGCCTTGCATGAGGAGCGAAGTGTCGTTGTGGACCGTTGAGCACTAAACCGGTTATAGTCTGGTTTTAACAAAAACGTTTCTCCTTTATTAAAACCGAGTTCACTATAACCAATGGCTCTGATACCAATCTGTCACACCCCCAAAATCCCACCTGCGGAGTACTACCGCTTGGAGGCGTGACTGACCAGGATCCAGCCACCAATCATACTGAACAAGCATATAAATAGTTATAAAAGTTCAACCATTCACGATTGGTGTTCCAAAACAAATAAGTTTAAGTTGCAAGCGGAAGCATAAGTTTAAAGTTATATCATAAGTTCCAAAAGTTTCAAGTTTAACATATCTTGTAGCAATCCCTGTCCCACAACGATCCTCCTCCATGCAAGCTCCCACTGAGTACCTATGGTCCTGCAAAGCATGTAGTAACGAGTCAACAACTAGTTGAGTGAGTTCACAGGTGGGCGTTCGTTTTAGTTGTTTCGAAAACAGTTCACTTTATCTGGCATCCTGCCGTGGGGGTTACCCCATAGTTTAAAAACGTGACATGTTCGTTCCCAGTTACTCCGGCACTCCGGCCGTGGGGGCTACCCCATGTAGTTATCAGGCATTTCGGCCGTGGGGGCTACCCCATGTACATCATCTGGCTCTCCAGCCGTGGGGGCTACCCCATGTGTATACTAGACTCGTTACCGTATCGATTGCTGACTGTAGTCATGTTTATGTGCCCTGAAAACATCAATGTCTATCATCATTGACGTGCCCCAGATCCATTAGTTCACGCCCGTCCTCTGCGGCACGGTGTGAGGCTTGTCAGACCTAAATAGCGCTATCTAACTAATGACCCGCTCGCCATTGGCCCGGCGATTAGTCGATACAAAAAGGAGGGACTTCGTGATAGAGTTTTAGTCTAGTACGTTTATCCGTCCATCCGGACGAGGAATCACATTCCTGAACCACTGACGTCCTACCCAAAGGTAGACGAGGAACCCACGTTCCTGAATCCCGTTCCCAACCCAGGGAATCCCATGCTTTGTAAAGGGTGTGAACTCACCTCGGTTTGCTCGGCAGTTAATCACAGAAAGTCAATCAAGTCGCAAGTAGTCAATAACGTCCTAACACGGATATCACGTATAATCAGGTTCGAACCAAGTAGTGTACAAATGTTCAACACGCATGGAAATCACGTATAATCAGTAACAGTTCACAGTTAACATTCAAACACAATCCACAGTCCAAACAGTTGGGCTCGTGATAACAGGCCCAAATAACCAATCAACCGTAGCACAGAAGTTCATAAGTCCGGCCCACTAACTAAGGCCCAAAGTGTGGTCTCGAGTCGCAACCGGACTCGCAAGCATGGTCTCGAGTCATGCTGTGTGTTGATCATGGATGGTTGCGAGTCGCAACCGGTGTCGCAACCATGGTTTCGGTTCATCATGCTGAGGTCTCGAGTCGCAACGGGACTCGTAACCTGTGGTTTCGGCTTGTCCTGTTATGGTTGCGAGTCGCAACCGCGTGGTCTCGAGTCGTAACGCTGTGGTTGCGAGTCGCAACGGGTGATTGCGAGTCGGTAAGCTGTCGTTGTCAAGTTCACGTGTTGATGCAGATATGGTCAGATTAATGGTACATTATAATCAGGCCCAAAACAGGAAACTACCAATAGCATTCCACTAACAGTTTTCCTAATCAGGTTACTAGTCAAAGATGGATCAAAATCACAAGGGTTTTCACATTCTTAACTATCATTCAAAGTGTTCTTCACATATTCAAACACATCTTCATCAAGTTCATAACATTTTAACCACTTATTCAATCAACACTATGAACAAGCATCAAAACACTAAGCATAACACATAACCCGGTTTTCATACAAGTCCGATTTCATGACATATGTAACCCGATTTCATGTTCATCAACATAAGTGGTTCAAACTTCATTTAGACACAACATATCACATCTTGCCATATAATATATGTTAACCGGTTATCAACATGGTGCATATTAGAATCATCATAAACATCAAGAACATCATGTAATCTCTAACTATAGACATCATCTTATGCATACATCCATTCAAGCACAAACACAACAAAAATTAACCATAAAAATACTAACCGGTTGGTGATGTGTGTGTGTGTGCCGATCCAAAGTCCAAATCCGAGAGTTTCTTGTGTCAACCGAGTGGATCCGAGAGTCTTGGAGATGTGTTTGTGTGCTAGAGTTCTAGTGGGAGAGAAGATAGAAGTGTGTGTGTGTTCTAATGTTCAACAAAGTGGTAACAAGTAACTAGGGGTGGTGTATTTATAGCCAAGTTCCAAGTGTTGCACCCTTATGGGTTTCGAGTGGGGGTTCACGGCCCAATGGCCCAACCGGCCACAAGGTTCTCGGCCCAAAGGCCTATTCGGTCACTATTCACTCGAGACCTCTTGGTCTCGAGTCGGGTCCGTTGTTTCGTGTCGGGTTCTCGGTTCACATATAACACGTACACACATATATATATACAATACACGCGTAACAAAGCACTTATCACATAAAAAGATTCACGTTATCATTTTAACTAGTCACATAACGTACAAGTAAGTTACAACGAAAGGTTCTAAATTTCGAGTTGTCACACCCCCTCTCTCATGTACATATATTATTTTAATATTTTTAATGAGTGCTTGTAGATGTTTTAAAACTTTTTAAGTGTTGGGGACAAATGAGCATTTTTTAAGTATGTTTGGAATCTGATGTAACAGCTAACGTGACGGTTTGTGAAAAGGTTGGCGTTATGGATGTTCTAAGTAGGAGATTGTGAGAACTAGCATCTCTATGTAATATTTGATAAATAAATATATTGAAAAAGAGTGAAGTACGAGACAAAACAAAAGTCATACGTGTTACAGCTAAAGCAATGTGTATAAATGCTTATACTTTCTTGATTTATGATCAGAGGCGGACGTAAGAGAAAGGCAAGGTGGGCGGGCGCACCCCCGGGAAAAAAAAAATTTAGTGCTAAGTTCCGTCGAAAATCCCGTCCGCACCGCTTGAAATTTTTCGTCCGCACCCCTTGGAATTTTCCGTCCGCACCTCTTGTAATTTTTCGTCTGCAACCCTTATGTAAAAAGTGTTATCAATTTATATTTTAATTTTTTTTAGTAAACTCTTATTTTTTTTTAAATACTACCTAAATTATATAACTTTTAAGGGTGGAGATACAATAGGAAGTTTATTTGGCTAGGAAGGATAGGAAGTGATCTTGACCATCCATTAAGTTAATCAAGGGCTAAGATTAAATCAAGAAAAATGAAAGGAAGAAAAGAGGCGCGTGAGTTTGTTCAAGGGCATTCTAGTCAATCCAAGCCAATAGTTTCTCTCTCCTCCAATTCCCCCCTCATTTTTTAAACGTTAATAACTCTTTCATACGACATTATTTTTTTATAAAAATTGCACCAAAAAAACGAGCGTTTTTTTATCTTTAAAACGAGTATACTATTGCTATATTTTAAAAAAAAAAATTTAAACCCAGTTGCGTAAAACGCAATAGAAAGACCACGTAAAACGCAATGAAAAAAAACCTAAAAAATGACATTTTTCTAAAACGCAATGGCCAGAAAACACATAGAAATGTCTTATTTGTAAAACGCAATGGCCAGAAAACACATAAAAAAGTGTTTTACCTAAAACGCAATGCACCAAAAACACAAAGAAATGACTTATTTGTAAAACGCAATGGCCAGAATACACTTAAAATGTCTGTTTTCTAAAACGCAATGGACTGAAAACACATAAAAAAGTGTTTTACCTAAAACGCAATGCACAAAAAACACAAAGAAATGTCTTATATGTAAAACGCAATGGCTAGAAAACACTTAAAAATGACTCATTCTAAAACGCAATGGACTGAAAACACCTAAAAAATGTGTTTACCTAAAACGCAATGACTAAAAACACTTAAAAATGTGTTTTTTCCTAAAACGCAATAGCCAGAAACCACATAAAACTCTCTTATTTCTAAAACGCAATGGACACATAAAACTGTCTGTCAATGTGAACTGTCTGAATTGTCTACGAATTACTGTCTTCGAAATGAGCCAATTTCTGGAAAATTAATTTTTCTGATGCGTTTTTAGTACAGCAATTTAATCGAAAAAAAATTTTCCGAGCTGACCTGGCAGCTCAACCCCAGCCAGGGGCTCTGCCCCTTGGACCCTGTCACACCCCCAAAAATCCACACGTGGAGTACCACCGCTTGGAGGCGTGACATGACCAGGATCAAGCCATCAATCATATTGAACATAGCATAATATAAATAAGATAGTTCGTAAAACCCAATTCAATACAATTGATGTTCTAAACCAAACATAGTATCATTAGCGGAAGCGTAATAATGGAAATCCAAAGTATGTAAATGTAAACCCAAAGTAATGTTAAGTTTGATTGTTTAAGAGTTTTAACATGGCATCCACGATCCATGCTCCACAACGACCTGCTCCTTCCTAGTGCAAGCTCCATAAGTACCTAAGGTCCTGCAAGGCATGCAGCAGAGAGTCAACAACTAGTTGAGCGAGTTCACAGTTAATAGTTCAGTAATAGCAAGTCGTAAAAGTACGTGTATCAGTATGTTCGTTCGTTATTCATGTATTAGTTCGTATCGCGGCCTCCCAGGCAGGTATGCGAAGATTAGGGGAAATTTCCCAAGTATTCTAGACTAGGTTTATTTTGTATCGCGGCCTCCCAGGCAGGTGTGCGAAGATTAGTAAATTTAGTTCGCGGCCTTCCTATGGCAGGTGTGCGAAGTCAGTCATAATATCGCGGCCAACCCTTGGCAGGTGTGCGAAGATCAGTTCAATAAGTGTTACTAGTCTAGTCGTATCTTATCGTTAGGTTCTATCATCTGAGTATACACAATAATTCATCAAATCCCATTCCCACCCGGGAACCCCATGCCTTGGCTGTGTGAACTCACCTTGGGTTTGCTTGGTATGCTAAGTATGTGCTCAAAGTAAATCAACCACGTCCTAGAGTACGCACGTATTCATAATCAGTTTATATCCAAGTTGTGCACGTATAGGTAATCACAGAAGTACTAAACATGTAACCATTATCATATAAGTCATGCACATCAGTCAACAGCAGTTAATTAATCCAGTTAACTTCTAACAGAGTTAAATCAGGTTACTGTGCAGATTATTCAAATTGGCGAATCACAGGTTGGCGAAACACACTTTGGCGAAACACATATTGACGAAACACATTCTGTTTCGTCAACTACTCTTGGCGAAACATATTCTGTTTCGTCGTTCAACCCTTTGACGAAACACCCCTTTGTTCCGTCAACTACCCTTGGCGAAACACCCTATCTGTTTCGCCGACACTTCTGTTTCGTAATCCAGTATCAGTTACGTCAATATCCGTTACGTCGATCAGTTACGCAATAACACGGGAAAACCCTAATTGCCGTCAACAATCAAACAGTAATCATCATCTAATCATTTAGCACATAATTATTGTCTAATCATTCTGAAATCATTGACACAATACAGTAGCCATTCAGTAATTGTTGTTCATACAGAAAACATTAATCACCTCCTACACTAACATCCAATCTCTAGCATGAACCCTAGATCATGAAACGACCGTAAATCACAACATGTGCGGACCTGATGGTCATGTTCTTTTAATCGTAATATCACCAAGAATATACAAGCTACATCAACTAGTTACATCAGAATCGTAAAGTATTCAAGAACAATATCATATATATATATAACGACATAAATTCTGGATTCATGTCTTTCACTAACCCTAGTTGCCACATAAGAGCATAAATCAACAGATAGTCATACAATGGAATCACATCATAGGATTACACTAACCGATTCGAGAAGAACCACTAAGGATTCGAGAAATAGAGGTGATGGTGGAAGGTAGTTGTCGCCGTCACACAGTGGAGAGCTCTAGGGTTCACAGATTGCTAAAAATGTGAAACTGGAACCGCTTCACGTTATATAACACGAAACAGTGCATTGGGCCTTAACTGGGCTTTCGGCGAAACTGGGCCGGCGAATCAGATCTATTTCGTCGAAACTGAAGTTGACGAAACAAACTTCTGTTTCGTCGGTGGGTTATTTGGCGAATCAACTTCTGTTTCGTCGGGTGATTCAATTTCTAAACAACTTATGCAACTTAAATTTCCAACACATAAACAAGCAAACACAATACATTTCGTTATAGCACCACGTATACAGTTACAAGTTAACAAGTCAAATGACTACACAGTCAAAGTCAACGCACATTAAATACAAAAGTCAAAGTCAACGTACAATAAATGCGAAAGTGAAAGTCGGAAACTCGAGTTGTCACAGACCCCGCCAGGGGCTGCCGCCCCTGGGACCCCGCTACCGGGGGCTGCCGCCCCCGGACCCCCGCAAAGATCGTAAAACGCAATGACTAAATCAAAAACCCAGATCATGAAAATGAAATTAAAGATTTTCTTACATGGATTGAAGCCGATTTCTTCATCAATTGACGAAATTTGAATGATAGAAACACTTATCAACACTCGAATCGAACGAATCGAGTGATTATCTCCAAAATCACCGGAAAAACGAGATTTTTTTTTATGAAATTAAACTGGGTTTTCTTCAAAAAAAGCTGAAGAACACGTTCATCGGGTTATGAATCATTGATTGGTGATGAAAATCGCACTATAATGTAGTGATTATTGAGATAGAAAGTGAAGAAATAGTTGAAGATGGTGGGTTTTGAAAATGGTGGGTTTTTGAATTTACTGGGTTTTGAAAAAGGAAGAAGAAGGAGTTGGATTGACTAAAATACCCTTTCTCTTTATTTTAAAATTTGCCACATGTCATAATCCTATGGCTTCCTATCCTTCCTAGCGAAAATTAACTTCCTATTGGATCTTTTCCCTAACTTTTAATACCTAAATAACTAAACCTAAATACTCAATACCTTTAACTAGCCCACTACTAAGTCTTAGCCCAATAAACAAACCCAACAAATCAACAACATTTCAAACCAAAATAAAATAAACAAGCCCAAAACCCTTACATATTCTCTCCCGCTCTCTCTATACCACCGTAATCAGCTACCATAACACCGCCGATCGAACATGGGTAAATTTCTTTGTTATTTTTGATGAATTTCGGTTGATTTTTTGGTTGATATTAGCCGCATACTAACCATGACAGTAGACATGTGCTTTGTTTTGTTTTTCATTATGTTATATGGTGGGTTATATTTTGTTAGTGATGAGATTCTGCCTTTTTTTATAGCCGCATACACCACATAGTAGATCTGGTGGGTTATATATGTTAGTGAAGAATGTTTGGCTTTTTCTTTTTATGGTGTATATGTTGTTTAGATGATTTTTATGGTTATTTACATTATGATTTCTAGGGCTTGAATAGTTGATATATTATGTAATATGTTATGGAGCCATGTTTTGGATAGATTTCAAAAAATGAAAACCCGTAAGATGACGTTTTAATTATGTTTGTAACATGGTTTGACATATTTTTTATGATTATATAAATTTAGTTCGATGTTCTTTTGTTTTACATGACCCGACCCGACTCGATACGAACCGATTTTTTACTTATATACCTTGGGGCCTAAAATTTTTAAAAATTGTCCGCACCCTGATGGAAAAATTCCTAGATCCACCAAGGAACCAATATTCATCACATCATTTCATAAAAGAAGGCACGGTAAACATAAATCTTCAAATGAAATCATATCAAAAAAAAAAAAAAAAAACATTAGTTACTTTTCAATCTTAAGGTTCTAACATGGTTCTTTATATTCGTCTATTGGTGACCTAGTTAGGTGCGTGTATTTGAACAAAAAAGTGGGGGCCGCATGCAACTAAAAAAAGAAAAGAACTATTTTTTTTTTTTGTCCTTAAATAATCAAAATAAAGGGAAATAGTTTTTTTAGGAAATAGCAAGATTAACCTTGACCTGGTCAGATTTTCGAAATTAGCCAAAGCAAACGTCTTGTAGAGACGCTACCATATGCCTGAAACGTCTTAACGTCTAACTAATCACATGCATACACGTGTCCGACATACCCTGTAACGTCTCAGAAGTCTTAGTTGAGACGTCTTCACATGGCTTGAGACGTTTCCACATGGCTAGCCGGTTGAGCTGGCTTGAAAGATCTCAGCTTCACATTTGCATGGCGCGAGACGTTTGCTTCAGCTCCAAAACTCGAGACGTTTCAGATGACAACTAAGACGTTAGCTCTAAAACTCAAGACGTTTGAGCCGTTTCAATTGTTTCTAGGACGTTTCACAAACTTCTAAGACATTTTTAAGACGTTTTCTTGCATTAAAACGTTTGAGCCGTTTCAACTGTTAAATAAATACGGGTATGCACGACAGGTTTCATTAAACGAACCCATTTCTTCCCCTATATACACAACCACTTCTTCACAATATCCTTTACCTCATTCTACATTCAACATCTTTTCAAAATATCCTTTACCCCCATAGTTTTCACACCTTCCAAAAATGGTCAGACCCCCTGAAAATGATTTGTTTAAATTAATTGAATATGACGTTTTCCTAAGCTTTAAAATTGTCCTTGTTTGTACTCGACAATACTTGTCCGATGACACGGATGTCATCGGATTTCCCCGTCCATGTGCTCTGATCACTACAAAGTGTTCAAGAACTCATCTACAAAGGGCACCTGAAGCATGAAACTGGTTGTTCGACACATGACGGTTGTGCCCCTTTAGGGTGGTTAATGAGAATCACAACACATTTGAAGTTGCCAATGTGTTAGTTGGATCTTATAGTAATGTGCTATAATGTATCCAGCGTTTCGCAAATCATCAAACATCACCGAAGCTGCAGAATCGTTGAAGAAACTACGAACAATTGGTTCAATATCACTTACGCCAATGTGTAAACGACGTGTAGATGGAACTTAGCAGTTCAAGACACATCTTTATCATTGCTAGGTGTTTTGCTGCAAATTCCGGAAGCAGAAATAGATTCACTCTTACTTTACTATTTTTGTCCCGATCTCCTACCCAGTCGGAAGTAACGGTTTGGCGTAGTTATTTGAAGACGATTTACTTCAGTCGCAAATAGCGCAAATAGCGGTTTGGCGTATTCTAGTTTAAATGTTTATGTTTGTATTTTTACATATCTCTGAGAATAAACTCATAAAGTTATATTAAATGGATACCGAGTCATTGACAGGAAGATTTTGATTAGGAGATGGTGAAGATATTGAATACTGAAACATTTAATATGAGTAGTTGAAAACTGAAACATTTAATATGAGTAGTTGAAAAGTGAAAACCAACATGGATATTAAAAAAAATAACTAAATGAGTATAATGGTCATTTCACATTAAATTGGATAGTTTACATCTGTTAGTGAAACAATTCAAACCAAGCATGTTATCAAATGGTGGGAGCATATGTAACTTAAGAAAAACAAACATATAACATAAACAGACCACCATGAAGAATTCGTACAATTAACTCTTAGTCATTAACCTTAACTATTGAGTAACAAAATTTTTATGGAAAAAAACAATATTTTAATAACTGAAAATCAAGCAAAAACTTTTGAACTAAACCAACATTTAACAATGTTTTCAGGAGATAAAAAATTATTAATATTCTTTTTAGGCCTTCCACGTTTTGGTTAAAAAAAAGAAAAACATTTATTCATGTTTTGATAACTATATTCATTAACATTTAATTATAATTGAAATTAATAAATAAATACAGCCACAAATGTCCATTTATCAACACTTTCAACCTTTTTCTAGGGGTTAATTCTACCTTCATCAATAGATATTCTCCAAGTAGAAGAAGGTTACAGGCGTTTTTCACATGTTAAAAGCTTGGCACCAGCATTGGGACCCTCGCCATTGTCGAAGACGTGCGTGATCCATCCCATGGCCTTTGCAATTTCTTCAACTTTATAAATGACTGAATTCGCATCACGAATGTAAACATGCCCGTTGGGTCGTAATATTCTATTCATCTCGAGCATTATGGTAGAGATATTACACCTGCTCGAGTAAAGCAAGAATTTACTTTTTAAATTTTATCTCAAATACTCAAACTGGTCAAAACCAACACAAAATGTATTTTTGAACTATAACCTGCCCTGGATCAATTTTTTCCCAAAAAATTAGACTGTACTGAAATAGTTTGTAGTGATATCTTAAAGTCTGGATAAAATAATAGAAAAAGTAGGTGAAAGATTAATCGTGTATCGACATACTAATTATTACTGTAATCTATTTTTTCAAAAAGTGTTCCAGGTCAACTTAACCTCGAAAAATTAGCGGTTTTGACCTGCTTGACTGTTCCGCCTTTATCCTTACCCAATATATCATTCCGGAGTACTTAGTGAACAATTAAAGAAATCATAAAAGAAGAATTTGACATAATACCTTTTTTGCTCTTTGGAAAAAAGACCGGCGGCATTCAATATGTCATAAGTTCTAGGGTATGTATCAAATGGTTCACACCTGGAAAAGAATGATTCAATAGTTTAATTCAGCTTAAGACGGGAGCGATTAATCAATTAGGATTTGAAGAAAAAACTAAAGTGGACCAGATGCTTATTAAAAATGGGTTTAAAAAATAGTAGCTCATACCAGTCATGTACAACACCTATGAGCCCACGGTCATATATTACAGGCAAAGTATTAGTATCACTAATAGGAACAACGTTCATCACCCAACAATCAACCCCATGATCATGTAATGCTGCTGCAAATCTGTCATTATAATATAAACATGTAAGATATCACAAAATTACAAAAAAAAAAAAAAAAATAGAGGAGGCGATTTCGACATATTTACTGATAAATGAGTTGATTTGGGTTGTGTTTTATCTCAAGCATGTCAAACAAAAAAATTAGTAGATTTGGTTTATTACTGTATTTGTATTCATAACTATTGCATTAATTATCCATGAGTTCTCGCAAAAGAATTACAAAAAGTGTTTGTTGAATTGTTGTTCAACCCAATTCGGCCCATAATAAACTGAACCGTTTCAGTCTGAACCTAATTTGACCCATTACCAAAACCTGCCCATCTCGCCACCTGTACCGAAAAGAAACTTTTCAAGTAGGGAAATAAGATACCCGCCATATCTAGCCCGCATATCCATCACGTTTCGTACATTTAATGTTTTCCAACGAAAAACATTTACATAGCTGAATGTTATATCTTTCCAGTATTTTGACTCTGCCTTGTAGATATCATTTCTGGATAAGAATGCATCCATTTTTATACTTTGAAGCCTATCTGGCGGATAATGAAGGCGTGCGGGCCATGTTGTAACATTAGCTCCATAACCATTTTCAGGTAATCGAGTGATGCATGCCTTCAGTGGGACATACCTAAACCATTGTAACACAAAACGGATGATACATCACAATCCAAATATATGCAATGGTAGATCATGGTCTTTTTTATTTATAAAATAGACTTATTAGTTGTTACCATGAAGGTGGGTCACACTTTGGTTATCAAAGGCATTGAAAATTGGTTATATCATGTTAGATAATGGAAGAAAGAGTGTACACTGACATACCAAACATTATCGGGGTCATCATTGGCGTCACATAATGGAGGTTGTACATCTAGATTGCGGGCCAGGTAGCAGGTGTTGTTTTGAGGCTTACGCCAGATGGCGATATATCCTTCTTTTGCTATGAGTTCCCAACATAACCGACCAGTAAGATTCTCCATTTCTGCAGTTGAGTTCATCAAAAAAAATGGATTTTGAAACAGGGAAAAGGATAAAAAACATTGATTAAAAGAATTTAAAATTCATAACTTGGAGGTGTAAGATACTTGATCTAACCACTATCTTATGTAAGCAAAGGATATATATGTTATTAAAACTTGTAATAAGTATATTTTGTAATTTCGCTTAGTGCTGGATAAAATAATTACCTTTCCACTGTTCTTGAAGCTTATTTTCATGTTTATAAACAGGTTGCGCAGCCCAGACAAAGTATCCTCCTGCCCTTAGCATCCTGTTCACCTCCAGAAGCAAAATTCCATCTTAAACACAAATGGAAAAAACGGTAAAGCCAATTAATAACTATAATACCAGTAAAAGATCCATAAAAACACACTTGATACAACCTAAAAATGTCGGTTATTGTAACATACTTTGAAGACCTGAGGCTAAAAGAAAGACACCTCATCAAGATCCAATTTTCATAGTACATCTAAACAAAATAAGTATGAAGATATAACATAGAAAGAAGATTTGTAAGCTCATAGCTTCTACTCTATGCCAAAAAAATATTGAAAGAATAATGCACAATATATGGATGAATCGTGATTCACGCAAGTATATTTGACTCTACTTATTTGAGGTGACAAGTTAGCAGTTCAAGTGACGGATCAAAACGGGTACCTTATTGTATTGGGTGAAACGGGTTGGGTTGGGCTGAACAGAATCTCTTTCTGTCCAACCTTCATGATTTTCTTATTAATAATTACATTTAAATATGATTTCAGAAGTTATATTTTCAGTAATAAACTAACGGTTTTACTAGAATGACTTAGAAGATTCTATGCATTTAAAATACACACTGAGCAGCTTTCGACCCGTTTGACAATTTCACCCATTTCATTTTTTTGCTTTATGTTTTGCTTTTACCGTAGATAACCTAAATCATAAAGTGAATGGCCCAAAAGTGTCATATATAATATTTATCAAGTAAAACAATCACAAAGGAGAAGGCATACCATCACGAGTCCAGTTTATTCTGCATCTTGAGCAATGTACCAAATCAAATGCTTGGCTTGGATATAACAAACGATGCGTTGCAAATACTGCCACCATGGCAGGTACACCTCGCTCTAGAGCAAACTGAATCTGATTCTCATGAACATCTTTTGGTGCTACTGATAAAGTAGTCACATTCCGGTCCAGTAAAAATGCACCAAAACTTGCTACACCACAGCCGACATCCAAGGCAACTCGGACACGTTGACCAAAGTCAATATCAGGAACCATCTGCATACTTGAACAAAGGATGGAGTCAAAGACATGCATACATGATTATATTTATAATGTCAAAATTTAAAACCTTGGAGATCTGATCCAAGTACTGATTGGCACCATGTATGAACTGTGTTCCACCTCCTGGAAATGTAAACTTGTCTTTGTTTCTTGATATCCAGTTTTGGCCTCCTTTATCTTCAACCAAACGCGTATGAGGTACATTATCATACCACACCTGTATCAACATTCAAAAAACTTATAACTAAACACAAAGATTACAAATATGATCTAATTCAAGAAGTTCAAAACCAAATATGATCTAAATCAATAAGTTCAAATCCAAAAATCTAAATCAATATGTTCAAATCCAAATGTCCATGGCATTATAGCCTAGTGTCATCTTGGGGGTGGGATAAGGCTTAGGGACCATTAGGTCCTGGGTTCGATTCACACAAGGGGGTTTTTCCCAGGTTTATTGAGTTTCCTCCTGAATTGGTGTATAGGCATTATAGCCTAGTGAAGAAGGATATGATCGGGTGGTTTCGCTGGTGGCACGATGATATTCCAGTGATCCGTCCGTGATCCAAATTTGCCGTTAAAAAAAGTTCAAATCCAAATATGATCTAAATCAAGAAGTTCAAATCCTAATATGATCTAAAGGGCGAATTCGGTGCACGAGGCTCCTGCATGCACGGGTCTGAGGTTGTCACGCCAACTTGGGCTTATGTAAGCATGTTTACCCGGCATTTCCACAAAAGGTTGTTTCCACGACTCAAACCATGACCTTCCGGTCACATGACAACAACCTTACCGTTTCTACGTCAAATCAAAATATGATTTAAATCAAGCAAATCTAAATAACAATTACTTAATGCAATGTTAACTACCATACCTCATCTCGACTTCGAGGCCACGGAATGTGATCCTTATATCTCTTAGGATTAGGTACCAAACAATCCAACTCTTTACCCTTCACAGGACAATGCCTCTCATACTTCTCCCCTTTTTCACTCAAACTCAACCTAGAAACCACCTCCACATTATCCAAACAAGGTATATACTCCCTCATACTTTCATCACAAACCCTAAATCTCTCAATTTTCCCCAGATTATCATCGCTCTCACCTCCTCTCTCCACCAAACTTTCATTAGCCGCATTTTCAATCAAACTCGCATCATAATCCCCAATCACAAAGTTTTCCGTCATGGCACCGCTCTCGTCCACAATTCCCGTCCTCTCCACCACATTTTCCGGCTTCGGAGGAACCGGCGGAGGTGAGACTGCAGTTGGCGGTGGTGATAAAGGAGTGGCGGAGCTGTTGACGGCGGATGTGGTGGAATCGGCGGTCAAAGAGAAGGTTCTAGAGAGTTCCGGAGAGTAGGTGGTGTCGGAGGAGAAGTGTTTGACGGCGAAGAAGAAGGAGAGTGAGAGGAATGAGATGACGAGGATCTTGATGAAGGTGTGGGGGTTTGTGATGTACTCTGATGAGAAGTAGCTCGTGGTGGTTCTCATGGCGGTGCCGGTGGGACGGTTGGTGGTGGATTTGGGATGTCCGTACCGGACCGGTGGCTCCACGGCAGTTAAATTTGGGCAAAAAGCAGATGCTGTCAGATAACAAATGAGAGTGTAATGATAAGTTAAGTTGAGTTTGTTACAACAGACTTTCTATATATTTGCATGACTTTTCATCATTACTAGTCCGTTTTGATTTGGTTACTTGTTATTTTGTTACTAGAAAAGTCACACAACCACAAATGACCATCAACATCGGAAAATGTTACTGAATTGGTAAGTATATATTTATGGATACTAACACTACCACATATATTAACACCAACGACAGCACCATAATCGAATTTAACCACCTCACCCAACACAACCGTCTCAGTCTATACATTTCAGGCCCAGACCGATTTTCATGGCTGCACTTCTGGTTGCTTGCTTTCAAGCATAATAGTTGCCACGCCAAAAATACATCATCATCGCCTCACAATACACTTGCTAAGCATGAGGTACAACAACATAAAACACACATAGGTTAATAAACACCCATAACCAAAGCTCAGGTAACCATCATAGCAAGTTAACCATCAAAGCATTTCATCAAACAACTGGCATGCGCACCTCGTTTTAACATACTTGAACTTCATACCCACAACCAAGGTTCAGGAAACCATCATAGCCACTTGAGCATCAAGATTCTCAAAGCCATAAAAAGGGTTTCACTATGTTTACATTGTTTTCCACCGAATCACAAAAACAGAAACCATAAAAAACATCTCCGATGAACATTAAGTCATCTTCATCGATTTTTAACGCCTCACATGTTGTTCACCATAGCCGGAGAAACAAAAAGCATCAACGGTGCCTATGGTTGTGACTCCCAAAAAGTAGAAAATTAGGTACCAACCAATAAATGCAATAGTACAAACATAATATGCAAAAACAACCAACAAAGCATGAAGTACAACACCACAAATCCAAACCATGTTAACCAATCGCATCCTCGACAGTCACCGGACTCACGACAGACACAACATGGCTTCACCGGACGTCGCTATAACTCCGGCAACGACGTCATCCGGCGGCGAAGACCAAAGGTCATGGTGGTGGCGGAGACCAACAGTGGTTGTGTTGATGTCTCCCAAAAAATTAGAGAGATGTAAGAGAGTGAGAACCGAGATAGAAAAAATGGTTTTTATACCCAAGATTAGGTACAACCAATAAATGCAAGAGTACAAACATAACATGCATAAATCACCAGCAAAGCATGAGGGACAACACCACACGACTTCACCGGACGTTGTCGTAACTCCAGCGACAACGTCATCCAGTGACGGAGACCAAATGTCATGGTGGTAGCAGAGAGCAACAGTGGTTGTGGTGGTGTCTCCCAAAAAAATAGAAAGATGTGAGAGAGTGAGATCTAAGATAGGAAAAAAAGGTTTTTATACCCAATATTAGGTACAACCAATAAATGCAAGAGTACAAACATAACATGCATAAACCACCATCAAAGCATGAGGGACAACACCTCAAAGCCTAACCTTGTTACAAATTATATTATTATATAATATAATATAATCGTTACAATTTGTCACTTATCATATATTTCTCATACTTCATATATCCAAACTAATTATATGATTAGCTAGTTTTTAGAGAGGGACCCACCCAACACTTGGCAAAGGCTTGCACCTCCTTGCCGAACCACTTGATGTATCACAAGGAGTGGGTGTTGCCGGATTGCCGCATCACGCCGATGGTTGTCGAGTGTGGTTGCTGCACCCACTGTAACACCTCGTAAAATCACGACCAATATTATAAAGACACGTGTCATGGAAGGTAAACATGTTATAAACCCGGATCAAGTTGAAAGATGTATGGTAGGATTAAAAAGTGTCAACATGTTAATTAATACCTCTGAGTGACCTTTTTATAAATCCCAAACCTTAAAATGATTTATAAACATCTGATATACATTCAAATCCGGTTAACTAATGTGATGAATAATTCAAAATTTCAAAGAATGGAATTTTAGGTGCACTTACGACAATTCTCATTCATTAACCTTCTTCAATAAGTCCAAGAACTTTCAAATGCCTGGCAACACATGCAAGGGCATGCAAGGCCTGACTACATGGTCCCCTCTACCGGAAAAAGACATAAGATTCGAAGATATAAAGATTGCATGGTCAAAATATGAAATTCTAAAGAGTTTTGTCTTCTGGTCATCGGATGCGGTCCGCATGGCCCAAGGCTTACGGTCCGCAAGGCTGTAACTGGGTATTTCAGATCAGAGTCGGATGCGGACCGTGTCCATTTGGACTTACGGTCCGTAAGAGTTGGATGCGGACCGCAAGGCTTTTTGCTTATGGCCCGCAAGACTGTCGCTGACAGTTTAAAATGGACAGTTGCCTGTTACAGCAGGTTACACCGCCATAGAAGCATGGTTTTCGAATTCAGGAGCTTGGCCAACATATTTTCATGCATAGGGGACACTTGGATTCATCTGGGATCAATCCTAGGCTTGTGTGTAATGATCTCATGCAATTAAACTCACTATATAAGAACTTGATGTTGCTAGTTCATTTGCTCACTTCACAAATTTCATTCCAACTCACTCTCTGGAATTTCCTGGAGCTCAAGCACGCTTTCTTAGGCTCCTAATTCGTGCTAAGGACCATTGTGAGTGTTCTTAGCCTTCCTAGTTCATATTTTATTAGTCTAATGACCAAAAGTCAAAGCCATCGTAATTAAGCTTTGACTTAGTGATTATTCGCTAATGGTCCAGTCATTTTTCGAATTGAAAGTGAATATGAGTTGGTAATTATTTGGGTAATAAACCCTTAAAAGAGCACCCACTGATTACCACCCTAACTTGGTCAATTGTCGGGTCAAACTTAATATTAAAAAAATCAACAGAAAGCTATTTTTCAAATAAATTCATAATTAGCAATGTAAAAGCTATGGAACCTGTTTTAACACTTAATTAACTTGGTAATTAATGTAAGAACATGTCTAAGCATGATTCAGTCCGACAATTCTGAGTTTAGGCTCGGTTCGGAACCGAAAGTCGCAAAAGTAGACTTTTGCTTTGACTTTCAGTTCTGACCCGATTTAGTTTAGTTTAGACATGCCTTAGAGTTCCATTAGGACCAGGTGATAGGTTAGTATAACCCTCTGATATTATACAACTTGGTTCCTAATTTATCCGATTCATTTGCATGTTTCCGTTATATGCCTAAAAATTGACCATTATGCCCTTTTGACCTTAAAACGAAATTTTTGAAAATGTGAGAGGACAAAAACCTTTGTTACTAATTTATAAACTTGCCCTAAAAATTTGACATCAGTTTGAGGTCTAGGTTAGGAGTTATGCTCAATAGCGTAAATTGAAAGCTTTTTATTAATTAAACGACATTATTAGCATTGTTGGTGCATACGTTTGTCGACTTCGTCTTGTACCGAGTCTTGTATTGTATTAGATAGATCAGGGAACGCAAAACGTAAAACATGTCAAAAGGCTAATTTCGCACGAAATAGAACAAGTAATTTCGCACGAAATTACTTGGTGATTTCGCACGAAATCTGATTTCGTGTGAAACTTTGATTTCGCTTGTGTTGATTCCGTGTGAAATCACACGCCTATAAATACCCAAGGTGTCTTGTCATTTGTAACTTTCCGGCTTGAGTACCGAACTGCTGCCGAAGTGTCTACTCGCTGTAATTCTTTGTCAAATCAATCAAGAGACAGTTTATTGTGGATATCTAGCTGAATTGAACTCGATATGACTGTTTCCGCCTTTCGTTTCGAGCAAAAACTCTTATGATCAACTCATTTGGGTCAGCAAACGATCCAACAAGTGGTATCAGAGCTCAGGAGGAAGAGTTCATACCAATTCCGCTTCAAATTTCTGTTTTCTACACCTTCTTTTCACAATTAACAAGTTTCTATGGTCAAAATGACTTGAATTTCTCACATCATAAGCGCATTATTGTTTTAACAAACCCTAGAAAGTTTCAGACCTAAAATCAGCTTAAAAATTGATCAATTGGACAAAAATCTGTTTGAGATGATGATGTCAGCAATATTTCGCACGAAATAGGCTTTTGATTTCGCTTGAAGTAGCTATTTCGCGTGAAAATTACGCTTGATTTCGCACGAAATCACTGTGTTTGGGTTATTTCGCACGAAATTACTTCAGTTTTGGTATTTCGTACGAAATCAGATTGCTATTTCGTACGAAATCACCTATTTGGTACCAAATCTTCATTTCGCGTGAACTGATTTCGTTTGAAGTTGTTGTGCAGGTGATTTCGCACCAGATTTTGATTTCGTGTGAGAGGGCATTTCGTTTGAGAAGTCTGATTTTGTGAAACTTGTTACCGAATCATGGAAGAGGAATTTTACAATGCATTTGCTACTGCCCCAAGTACTCCTGCTGCTATTGCTCAAAACATGAACATGGAAAATGAAACCGGAACTTTACAAAAACCCCCCGAAACTAATGGGCATTGAGGAGTATTATGGTTGGAAAGATAGATTTGAGAATTGGGTCCAAGCGAATCATTTGAGATCTTGGGAATGTATTGAGAAGAAGTATGTTAGACCTCGTACTGATTTGGGTGTTACCAAAGCAATATCTGAATTGTCAGACAAAGAACGAGACATGTACAAAGCAGAAAAGATGATGATCAGTTTGTTACAGCAAGCTGTGAAGGAAGACATTTTTATCTTGCTTCAACATGATAATACTTCACGTTCAATTTGGGATGCACTGCGTGTTAAGTTTGAAGGAAGTGAGAAGATGATTAGGAATAAGAAGGCATTATTAAAGAAAGAGTTTGATTTATTTACGAGTTTACAGGGTGAGGGTACAAAGAAACTGATTGAGAGATATTGTCACTTAGTTTGTTCAATGACTTTGTTAGATATAAACAAAGAACGAGAAGAATGGGTTGACAAATTGGCTGATGCTCTACCACAGAAAGAGTGGGGTACATTTTTGATGATATTGAAGAATACTGGAGAATATGATGGTTTGACAATATCTCAATTCATTGAGAAAATTGAAGGACAAGATCTTGAACAACAAAAGATTGCTAGGATGAACAATCCAAGTGGTCAACAAGACATCAAGATGTACTACAAAGGAAGGGTTCAAGATGTCGAAGCAAGTCCGAAAATTCAAACTGCTTTCAGTGCTGAAAACTCATCTGGAACAATCAATCAAAGTCCAAACAACAGCAGTGGAGTTTCTTCATATCCAAGTGTTAATCCGAAGAGTTCAACTTCAAGTTATCATTCTCAAAGCTCAACAAGTGGAAATGGTTGTGTGATACAGTGCGACATTGCATTGAATCTTCCAAATGGTCAAAGTTTTTCTGAAGAAGTTGCTAAAGATCACATGGCATTACTTGCTACAGTGCTAGAATCCTATGAGGGATTGGTTGCAGGAAGGATCGGAAATCCTATGCTGACGAAAGAGGATTACGATTAGATTGATGCAGAAGAAATGGAGCTAATGGATATCAAATGGTGTTTAACAAGTGTTTTGAGAAGAGCTGAAAAATTCAAAATGATTACAGGAAGAAATGATTTTCTGGATGCACATGTTTCTACTTTGGGTTTTGATAAATCTAAAGTTACTTGTTTTCGATGCAGGGAGAAAGGTCATTTCAAGAGGGAATGCACTAATCGAGAAGCAAGTGGAACAAAGAATCCATTCGGTGAAAATGATTATTATCGGAAGGCCATATATCAACAAATTACTCATCAACCACATCAACAAAAAGAACCACAAACTGCTCATGCTAAAATGATCGAAGATGCAAATAAGAAAGCTTATTATGGTATTATTGATCAAGATGATGAAAAGGTGGCAGAAGGATTTAGCTGGGATAAATACATTCCACCTGATTCAAAAACAATAGCACTTATTGCATAAATTGTTAAAGAACCAGATTTGTTTACAGAATGGATGAAAGTGTTTGCTGATGATGCGAAGAATCAAGATGTTGAATCTAGTTCTTCAGAAGATAGTTCAGAACAAACACAAGTGGTTGATCAATCTTTAACTGATGACAGTGATGATGAGGAAGAAATACATATTAATATTGCAAAAACTCATTTATCTCCTAAAAGTTTTCAATTTTATTTTGCAGATAGAATTGAGAAGTTAAAGGAGAGGCGAGCAGCAAAGAATCAGAAAGAAGTAAAATGCGAGAATATAGCTCAGGAAGAGAAGATGGTGTTAGCTGAGAAAGTGGTTGAAGTTGAGAAAGTAGTTGAAGTTGTTGAGAAAGTCGTTGAAGTCGAAAAAGTAGTCGAAGTTGAAAAGATCGTTGAAGTCATCAAACCATGTTTAAAGTGTTTGGAGTCGTGTAAGCAGTGTGAAGAGAAAGACGAGAAGTTGGCCGAGTTTGAAAAGATGAAAGAAAAGTTATTGTTTGATATCAATTACGTGAAAGAGTCATATGATGTGTTGAACAGAACAGTGACTGGTCTACAGAAGACAAATTCTGAAAGAGAAGATGCATTGACTATGATGAATGCAGTGATGATGTCGAAGCAAAAGGCCATAAATTTTTACATTGAAGAGTGTGCAAAGTGGAAACAAGAGTTGGAGACTGAAAGGATTGAAAATGAAAGAATCAGACGTTTACTACAAAGTTATTCCAGTTCTGATTATTTGATTGATTGAATTTATCCAACTATTGCAGGTCTTGAAGCCTTTCAAGATGAGAAACCGAAGAAGAAAGATACTGGTAAGAAACAAAGTGTCAATTATAACAAGTGTCTGCCTCCGATCTGGGAAGGGTATTCTCCCAGAAAACCAAATGAGGAGCAAGTCAAAACGGCAGTCAATATAAAGTTAAAGTCTGAAATGATTGACGAGTTACCAGAAAACATAGATGTCACATTCACATTGTCTGACACTGATCATGAGTCTGAGTTAATAAAGAAAGTGGTTGATCAGGTGTTGGATAAGGATGAGGAGTCTGAGTCAAAGTCTGAGTCTGGAAGTTCAAGTTCGTCAGTCAGCTGTCCAAAATCGTCGGTTAAACGGGTTTATAGTAAAGAATTTTTGTTATCAAAATCAAATTTGAATGACGAAGCATTCGAAGTTGCATATACTTCGAATGACTCTGACAAATTATATTCTGATAAAGAATTTCCAATAAGAAGTGTTCAAATTGAAAAGATAAAAAAGGTTTTCAAACTAACAGAAATTAATATTTCTGAAATAAAAGATGTAAATCTTAATGAAAAACGTAAAAAATACACTTCAAGAGTTCAATAACGTTTAAATAAGAAAAAGGGTTACAGTTCTGGTTCTGGTTTTCAAAAGAAACCAAACCATAACGGTAATTTCAAAAAGAAAGGTCTTGGTTTTATTCCACCAGAAAATTATAAAAATGAGAAAATTTCTAAAACAAATACTAAATTTGTTTCAGGTACAAGTTCAGAAAAAGAAGTAAAGAGCTCATTCTGGAAGCAGTCAAACAAAGAGTTCATTGCTGAAAAACAAAAGCCTGGAAAGATTGGATCTTATGAGAGAAAGGAGACAAGAACTTGTTACAGATGTCATGAAGTTGGACACATTGCCTGGAACTGTCAAATGGCAACCAACACAAAACAGGGAGTCTCTAAAAAACTCAAAGAAAAGATTGTTGATGTCAAACCACCAACGGAACGATTTAAGGTTTTCAAAAATTCAAAATATGAAGGTGGTGAATGTTTAAAACGGTTTTATAAAAGAAGAGCAAATCTTGACAACCAAACATGGGTTGTTAAGAAATCAGATGTAAAATCTGGCGATGAATCTGATTCCACAAAGTCAGAGGAGTCACAAATTGTTTTAAAAGAAGAAAATTTAGTTCCGCCAATGGATTATGGGAACTTTCCACCATTGCGAGCTGAAAATTTTAAAACAAAAGTGGGTAAAGTTGAAATCTCGAATCAATTCTATTCTGAGAAGAAAGAATTTGATGTGGAAAAAGTTTTTAATGGAAATGTGAAAAAGATTTGTGGGAAGATGGTCGATGGTAAAGTGAAAGGGGTAAAAGACTTTTATGAAACAAAGAAGGCTACTTACACCCCGACTGAAACAGAAGTTGAAGAGGAAACATCCAAGTTTGGTCAGGCTTGGATGGCAGTTTTTCACAAGTAAAATCCTGACTTGCCGGAACTCCCAGGTGGGTAATTGGGGAGTAGGAATCAGCATCTTTCTTGAGAAATTCACAGGATGGTAACTGTGTTATTTCGATGATCAAGTGGTTAATCAGGGACATTAATTTGTACTTGATTTTCTACAAGTGGTATTTTAGTGATATTGTCATATGTTTTCAAGTGGTAAAGAGATTAGCAAACCTATAAGTGGTTGAAAACAAAGTGATGAATGAATCCCCATTCCTACAAGTGGTAAAATTAACAAACCTTATTTTTCGGAAAAACCATTTTGATTAAAACAAACTTAAGTGTTTTGAAATCACCTATGGGAAAATAGTTTGTTGAAAGGGGGAGTTCTGATTGTTTATGCCAAGTGGATGGCGATTTGAAGCAATTCACAACTGTTGTCAATTTACTTGTACAGTTTGTTTTCAAATTTCTTTAAATGATTTTGAATTTTAGAGGGAGTAAGAAATTTCAGAAAATACAAAAACATTAGGAAATTTGAAAAAAGCCAAAAACATGATAAAATTCAAAAACGAGTTTTGTTGTGGAAAAGAGGAAATGATAGTACATCAGTGGACTATCACAACACGCTAAAGAATTGGAAAGTCAAAAATGTGATAAACAATCTCACTGTGGATATGCCAGTAGGTTTTTATACATTTAGTAAATTGTTTTCGAGATATAAACCTAAATATCATACTTACTTATATCGTGGGGAACATCTCTCAGATATATGGGTAACCCCCGAAATCTTGTTTGAAAGATTTTCTATTTCTGACATACTAGGTCTTTGTGCGTGGTGATATCTGGGGTATTATACCAGGACTTCTGATTTTGCGGAAGCAATAGCCTAGTCCTCGTATAATACTTTGTATAAGCTTTAATCTTAAAGCCAGCCCTCAGTATAAAAAATGATGAAACATTGAAAAATGCTAATCATGTGATGTTGAAGAAAAGATCCCCAAACGGGAGACACCTAAATTCGAACCGTCATCTCTTTGCACGAACGAAAGTTCTGACCTAAGCTCTCACGGTTTCGCATCTACCCGTTTACAGATATCATGAGTGTACATTCACCTGTAAGACTGAATAACTGAATATAGAGGTCTGGATACGGGAGTATATTTTGAGGTGGGACACGCAAATAAGTTTAAGTCTTTAAAACATTAATCTCGTATCTCGAATCAGTTGAACTTTGTGCGAAAATTTAAGTGGATCAGTATACCGACAATAAATAAGTTTAAGTCTTTAAAACATTAATCTCGTATCTTGAATCAGTTGAACTTTGTGTGAAAATTTAAGTGGATCAGTATAATGACAATCTAAGTGAATTGTTTAGAACTTAAAATGTTTAAAGCTTAACGGTGTTAGTGATTTGTCTCAAAACTGCTAGGATCCTCTTACACAAACTCACAAAAATATTGTCTGTAAATATTTCTTTACTGTTTTCTGTTAAAATCAAATATCCAAAAAGAATTTAGTGTGTTTTAGCATAAAATTTTGAATAATTCAAAAAGATTTTCGACAACTGATGTTGGAAAGCTGATTTTCAAAATTCCAAGTGCTAAACTTGATGGACATTTTGTGAGGGGGAGTTTGTGTATGTTTTTCCTACAAGTGGTGATCAGAAGCTTTTAAATGTTAAATCATTCTATTTTTACAAGTGGTTCATCAGTGATTAAATTTGTTAAATCATATTCTGATTTATCTTCTACAAGTGGTAAACAGAAAACATAAATTTGTCAAATGTTAAAATTTGTGAAATTTACTTTTAGGTAGAGAATGTGCAGGTTAGCCAGGTTCCGATACCTGATGAGTATATGGTTAGAGAGAGCCAGGTTTCGATCCTGATTAGGAAGTGAGCCAGGTCACGATCATGATTCTGTAAGAGCCAAGTAACGATCCTGGAGCTAAAGTTCATACAAGCTGATGATGCTGATGAACTTAAGGAATCAAGAGATCTGATCAAGAGAATTAGAGAGATAAGAGCCAAATTGGGATTCTGGAGATGAAGAGAAGAGAGAGATTGAGGATGCTTTACATTGTTAGATACTTCATAAGAGTTCGAGAAGACTGATAAAGACTGAAGATTGAAGACTCGACACACTGAAGACTTCGTCAACATCCGAGGGAGAGTCTGTTGGTGCATACGTCTTGTATCGAGTCTTGTATTGTATTAGATAGATCAGGGCACGCAAAACGTAAAACATGTCAAAAGGCTAATTTCGCACGAAATAGAACAAGTAATTTCGCATGAAATTACTTGGTGATTTCGCACGAAATATGATTTCTTGTGAAACTTTGATTTCGCTTGTGTTGATTTCGTGCGAAATCACACGCCTATAAATACCCAAGGTGTCTCGTCATTTGTAACTTTCTGGCTTGAGTACCGAACTGCTGCCGAAGTGTCTACTCGCTGTAATTCTTTGTCAAATCAATCAAGAGACAGTTTATTGTGGATATCTAGTTGAATTGAACTCGATATGTCTGTTTCCGCCTTTCGTTTCGAGCAAAAACTCTTCTGATCGACTCATTTGCGTCAGCAAACGATCCTACAAGGATAAAGTCTATCTAAACCCAAATTTTGACACCAAACTTTTTACCCATTGATGTAATATAATATTTTGGAATTTTTAAAGATTTTTATTTATTTTTAAGCTGAGCATAACATAGGGTTCTTGCTTTAAATCGGTAATTGTCGGTAATACCCTTTTTGCTAATAAAATGAGTTTTACATAATGTTTTGATACCAAACTTTTTGCTACTGATTTTATATGATAAATAAAATATTTTGAACTTTATAAACTGATCAAAAACTCAGATTTCCTATTATAACCCGAAAATCGTAAAAACCGACTTTTACGCGTTTTAAACGCATATTATGGATTAAAACTATTTTTATCATATAAGACTTAATACCTATTGATGTTTTAAGTAGATTTTTATAATTTAATAGTAAGAAAAAGTTTTGAACTCAGAGTTTCAAATTTGACCTTTTAAGCTTCTGTGAAATTACCAAAATGACCCTTCGGTGCATAGTTTGGTTATAAATGATAACTTTCACATATATGTAATACCCTACTGATATCACAACATATTTAAGGCATATTAACTTAGGAAACCTGTTCATGACTCATTTGTTTACCCGTTATGCACTTTTCGTGTTCAGTGCGGTTTATGTAACTAGTTTGCATAAATTAACCGAAACGGGTCAAACCTTATCATTTTTATCTCAAAATCCAGAATGTGTTTAGTTTACCCATATTATACAAGTCTTCAAACTTGTCAGGTCTAAATCACATTCTATTCCGGTCATCGCTTAATCATGCGTTTTGAACCGTATACCTTTCTTTAAAGCCAATCGGTCTAAGTTTAAACTTAAGTAAGACCCGTTAGGAATCTAATAGGTTAATTAAAACCTTCGTTCCAGATTTAGGAGACCAGTAAAAGATACTTTGCACTTGCTGATTTGTACGGCTGGGATAAATTTGAATAATTTGCTTAGGTAAATACTTTTAACTTATTTTCCGTTATACGGGCTTAGGATATGGTATTATAACATTTCCGCTTGGTCGGGTGTGTAGTTATCTAAATTGGATTGTGATTAATATATTTACATAACCCGTTCTAATCTATTTTGTTTTGTTTAGTGTATGGCCTTTGGGGGGTTAATGACCATGTCCTGGATATCCTCGGCTCATTCGTTGAAATGGCCATGACTTAAGCACGGGGTGTAGGCATACACCTGACAGTTGCGTATGTATAAATGGTAATCCACAATAAGGAGTTTTCCTTGTGGATATTATACCTGTGGTATGTCAGTTAATCTTGTCCGGCTCTTCTAACTGGCCCTGACGGACGGCAAACATATAAATCTGTATACAAGATTATTTTAAAATAATTGTCCCAAGTTATAAAAGATATTTTGTGCCTTGTGCATTCAAATCAATTTTCTTAAACATTTTCAAAATGAGTCGGTTAATTGTATTTACCAGTGTAAACTGACGTATTTTCCAAAAAGGCTAAGTGCAGGTACTAGACGGAATAAGCTGGCTACTCCTAGCAGCAATAAAGAGTCTTGCAAGCTTAGATGTTTATAAATCTGTTGAACAATGTTCCTTTTATCTTTGATCTGCCTGTGGATCCCTTACAACCGTTTTTGTAATAAATGATATTACTTTCATTTGGTTTGTAATATTTTATCTTTCGACTTCCGCTGTGCATTTTAACTGTGATAAATTGACTATGATGATATCAACTACGTCACGATACTCCCCACCGCGCCCACTGGTAATACGTGAAAATATCGGGGTGTGACAGGTTGGTAACAGAGCCAACATTGAGTGAATTAAACACTAGCCTTTTGTGTTTAATCTCAATGACACAGTTGCACATTCCTTGACTTCCGAGTCTAGGCAAGGACTTAGGACTAATCCTAATCTTTTATTTTATTTTATTCTTTATATGTTTCCTTTGTTGTTTTCCTTGTTTATGTTGACAGGATCAAAAATGCCGCCACAAAGAAGAGGAGGACGAGGCAAGGCGCCATTTACTAGCCACGATCATGAAGTCGGGCCTTCTCAGCGGCGAACACCCTCAGTAACAATGAGCACGAGTCCCCAAGAAGATTGGAGGACATATTTAGAGCCCGCGAAGTTCGGTCTCGCTAAACTCTTCGCCATCATAGCATGACTCCTACGGACTCCATCAAGGCAACGAGTCCGATCATTCTCGCCATTCCTACCTTCCACTGGAGCGGTCGGGGTCGCACCGCGCCTTTGAAGACCCGACCCCGTTCTTCCAGAGCCGGTTCAACCCGGCAAACCAGGTACAAGCACCAATGGGCTTTAACCGATTGGGCCCCGAATACCATTTCCCTGAGGCTCAGGGCATGGAGATGGATGAAGATACCGATCCTGCCGAGTCACCGTCCGTGACACTGACTCACCCCATCGAGATTTTGGATGGGTTGTCTTTTCATGGATCATCTTATCGTGGTCCAGACAACTATGAGGCGAGATTTGCCCAATACGATTGGGTGTTTACTCCCTCCTACCACTCAGCACCTCAGCAGCAGCAGGATCCCTCAGAGGATTCATGTTTTGTAGCGGTCACGCCACCGCCACCACCGCCGCCAGAGCAGCAGCCGCCTCTGGAGCCACCGAGGCGAGAAGATCAGGAGCACGGATGTCCGTGCGAGGGGGATTCCATTTCAGCACCCCTCAACACTCCAGTGGCAGTCACTACCCGCCACTATACGAAGACCCGCAGATGGGCGGGCCTTCGAATCCAGTTTCCGAGGTGGAATCTGCGCCAGTCATACCACCATCACACATGAGTTATGATAACCCGATCCCTACATACGCCGGTGCAGCGACATACAACCCTTTTGAGCAGCCAGCCCATACTAACTACAACTACGCTGAAGCTGACCCATACCTCGTAGCAGCAAACTACAATGCTCTCCATCCTGAAGGGCCCTATGGAGCTCCCTGGGGAGTTGGATACCCAGCCTATGGGTACCAATACCCGCCACCACCTCAACCTCTGCAGCTGCAGCAGCCGCCGCAGCCACCGCAGATCCCGCTACCACATCAGCAAGAGATTCTTCAAAGGTTGAGCCAGGTGGAGCGGGAGGTTCAGGAAGAGCGTAGAAGCCATCGGGGATTTCTGAAGGGTTTGGCGAGTTTAATAAAAGGGAAGAATAAAAGGGATCATTAAATTCCTTAATTGTTTGTTTTTATATTTCTTTAATTTTCAATTAAGTCCCTGCGTGGACATCTATTTAGTATTCAGTCCCTGCGAGGACTTGCCTTTCATTTTAGCCCTTGCATGGGCAAGTTGTTTCTGTTAAAGTCCCGTTTAGGGCATTCATGTACTCTTTTATTTAATTATGAAATGTGTTAAATTTTAATTATCATTACATGCATAAATATAATATATGAAATAAAAAAATATTATTCCTTTTAAAAAGATCTGCCATTAAATTAAATAAATCTTAGAGGCAAAACCTAGTCCATATGTCATATTAAGACAGGGCCATGATGGTAAGTTCCTTATTAAGATTCAGATCCTCGTTAACATCTGAAAACATGTTAACACTCCTGGCAAATGTGATTCGACAAAATCACGTAAGTCATCCTTATATTGGACCCTTCAAATTCCTTTTGATATTATTTAAAACATCCAGTAGTGATGTAATGCCTGCATGCCATATTCATTGTCATATAAGACAAAAGACAGTGGTGGTCTATGACTCCCTGTCAAGAAAGGTAATGAACTGCATTCAAACCTTAATGCTTTGATTTTATAAAATCATGGCTTAAAATTTAAACTAGTCCTTGTGGCCTGGCCTTTTGTGCCATTATAATTTATTAATAAATTATGACTAAGGATAATTATAATGAAAAATCCTGAATATATATGCTTAACAAATTAACCAATATGGTTTATTAATACCATGGTTAATAAATATAACAAGATAATAATCCCGTTATGGAGTTCTGAATGAATCCCTGTCATTATTTTATGTAGCAATCAAGCTACATGGCAGAGTCTGAAGAAATCAACAGTCATCCAAGGGAAAATCATGATACCACCAGAATCAACATAGCTGGTGCAGAACTGCAGGCATTAATAGACAATGCCGTTACTCGAGATCTAGACAGACGAGACAATGAAACGAGTGGTACTCGAAGCAAGACCCTATCGGTACCTCATTCTAACTCACACCCTAAGACTCATTCTGAGGCTCATAGTAAGCCACCATCTAAGAAAGATGATGTCCGACACTCATCAAATCAGCATAGTGTTCCGTCTAAGAAGATTGTATTCAACCAAGAGCCACGTGCAAAGACCTGTTCATATAAGTATTTTGTCTCTTGCAAGCCCAGGGATTTCACTGGGGAAAAAGGGGCCATTGACCGCATGACATGGCTAGATGAGATGGATACGGTGGTTGATGTTAGTGGATGCACATAGCAAGATGTTGTGAAGTATGTTTCACAGTCATTCAAGGGTGAAGCCCTAGCTTGGTGGAGGTCCTTGATCCAAGCTACTAGAAAGATTCCATTATACAACTTATCATGGGCTCAGTTTGTTGCTTTGATCAAAGAGAATTACTGTCCTCAACATGAAGTTGAGAAGATCGAGACCGATTTCCTGACATTGGTTATGAAGAATTTGGACTGTCAGGCATATTTAACGAGTTTTAATACCATGTCTAGATTGGTTCCTTACTTGGTGACACCGGAACCAAAACGCATAGCCCGTTTCATTGGGGGTTTATCCCCAGAGATCAAAGCTAGTGTAAAGGCATCTCGACCTGCTACTTTTAGGTCAGCAGCAGATTTGTCGTTGTCCCTCACTCTGGATGCGGTCAGGCTGAGATCGCTTAAGAATTCTGAAGAAGGAAAAAGGAAACGTGAGGATGATAACTCACGGCGTTCTGATAAGAAGCGTAAGGGCAACACAGACCACAAGAAGAATTCTGGATCTAATAGGGGTAACCAGCAGGCGGATGAGAAGCCTAAATGCAAAACCTGCCAGAAGCGTCATTTTGGAAAATACAGGTTTGAACCAAAGTCATTGTCAAAGCTGATTGCATGTGGGATATGCAAATCCAAGGAACATAAGACTTTGGATTGCAAGAAGATAAAGGATGCAACTTGTTACAACTGTAAAGAGAAAGGGCATATTAAGAAAAATTGCCAAAGTATGCCAAGAAAGCTGAGGAAGGCAAGAAGACCAATGCTAGGGTCTTCCAGATGAATGCACAAGAAGCCATCCAGAATGACAACATGATAACAGGTACCTTTCTTGTCAATGATGTTTATGCAAGGGTATTATTTGATTCGGGGGCAGATAAGTCATTTGTTGATGATAAGTTTTGTAAGTTATTAAATCTGCCTGTCAGGACCCTAAGCATAAAATACGAAGTAGAATTGGCCAATGATACTATAGAAACCGCTTCAACCGTGTTAGATGGATGTTTCATATCCATTAGGAACCACTCTTTTCCATTGTCCTTGCTTTCTTTAAAGCTAGCTGGTTTCGACATAGTAATAGGCATGGATTGGTTAGCTCATAATCAAGCCCAGATTGTTTGTGACAAGAAACAAGTGGTAATCAAGACTCCGTATGGTGAGCCACTTACCATACAAGGAGATACTCAGTATGGGTTGCCTAAGCAAGTGTCTATGCTTAAGGCGTCAAGATGTATGAAGAAGGGTTGTGTCATTTACATGGCACAGGTGACTATTGATGAACCAAATCCCAAGATTGAAGACATCCCTGTCATTTCTGAATATCTCGAAGTATTCCCTGAAGAACTACCTGGTTTACCACCCGATAGGCAAGTAGAGTTCAGAATTGACATTATTCCTGGAGCAGCGCCAGTTGCAAGAGCACCTTACAGGTTAGCACCGACTGAGATGAAGGAGTTAAGGACTCAACTAGATGATTTGTTGGCAAAAGGTTTTATTCGTCCTAGTTCATCTCCTTGGGGAGCACCAATTCTGTTTATAAAGAAAAAGGATGGATCGATGCGCCTATGCATTGATTATCGCGAACTTAACAAGGTTACAATCAAGAATAAATATCCATTGCCCAGGATCGACGATCTGTTCGATCAACTTCAAGGAGCAAGTTATTTCTCTAAGATTAACTTGAGATCAGGTTATCATCAGCTAAAGGTTAGAGATGAAGATGTGCATAAGACTGCATTCAGAACTCGTTATGGTCACTACGAGTTCTTAGTGATGCCTTTCGGGCTCACTAATGCACCAGCAGCGTTCATGGATCTCATGAATCGCGTTTGCAAACCCTACTTGGACAAGTTTATCATCGTCTTCATTGATGACATCCTCATTTATTCAAAGAACAAGAGTGATCATGAGAAGCACCTTCGGTGTATTCTGAAACTCCTTCAGCAAGAGAAGCTCTACGCCAAGTTTTCAAAGTGTGAATTTTGGCTTCGTGAAGTCCAATTCCTTGGACATGTGGTCAGTGAGCATGGTATGCAGGTGGATCCCGCTAAGATTGAAGCTATCATGAATTGGCAAGAGCCAAAGACGCCCACAGAGATTCGCAACTTTTTGGGTCTACCAGGATACTATAGGCGTTTTATTGAAAACTTCTCAAGGATTGCTGCACCCCTGACTTCGTTGACTCGCAAGAATATCAAGTTTGATTGGGGTCCTAAGCAACAAGAATCCTTTGATATCCTTAAACAAAAGTTAAGCAATGCACCAGTGTTGACATTGCCAGAAGGAATTGAAGAATTTGTGGTTTACTGTGATGCATCACACACAGGTATGGGATGTGTGCTTATGCAGAAGGGCAAAGTTATTGCTTATGCTTACCGTCAGTTAAAGGTGCACGAGAAGAATTACACCACCCATGACTTGGAGTTGGGTGTAGTTGTATTTGCATTAAAACTTTGGAGGCATTATTTATATGGAACCAAGTGTGTGATCTATTCTGATCACAAGAGCCTTCAACATCTGTTCAATCAGAAGGATTTGAACATGAGACAACGTCGATGGATGGAAACTTTAAACGATTATGATTGTGAAATTCGATACCATCCAGGTAAGGCAAATGTGGTCGCCGATGCCTTGAGCAGGAAGGAAAGGGTTAGCCGCTCAGAAGAAAGCTGTATTAGAAGCCAACTATCTGAATGAGAAATTGGGAGTAACTGCTGAACAGTTATCGTATGGCAAGGATGGAATCCTAAGATTGAATGGACGAAGATGGGTTCCAATTTATGGAGGACTTAGGGATGTGATTCTTCAAGAAGCCCATAGCTCCAAGTATTCTGTTCATCCTGGCTGTGATAAGATGTACCAGGTGTCACACCTCGATATTTCCACGTATTACCGGTGGGCCCGGTGGGGAGTATCGTGACGTAGTTGATATCATCATAGTCAAACAACACAATTTAAATGCACAGCGGAAGCAAAAGATAAATATATTATAATCCGATTCAAAAGTAATATCAAATATTACAACGGAATGTAAGTTGGATCCACAGGCGGATCTTAAAACAGAAAGATAATATTGTTCAACAGACTTTAAGCATCTAGAACTTGCGAGATTCCCTATTGACGCCCTGAGGTCCCAGCCAATTACGTATAGTACCTGTCACTTAATCTTTTTGGAAAAATACGTCAGTTTACACTGGTAAATACAACTTAACTGACTCATTTTGAAAATGTTTTAGAAAATTGATTTGAATGCACATGGCACAAAACTTTTATAACTTGGGACAATTATAAAAATATAATCTTGTATACAGATTTACATGTTCGTTATACATTTAGGGCCCGATGTAGAAACCGAGTCAAGATTAACAGACACGCCACAAATATAGGCCCACAAGAGAGTGAGATACCGTTTCCCTTATGCAACTGTCAGGTGTACGCCTACACCCCGTGCATAAGACGTGGCCATTTTTATTTTATAATGATGCCAAGGATATCCGGGACATGGTCATTAACCCCCAAAGGCTTTTATTTCAAACAATACAGATTAAAGCGGGTTACCTCAATAATTTAATCACAATACGATCAAACATCCAATACCCGACCAAGCGGTATTATTATAATACCGTATCCCCAAGCCCGTATAGGGAAAATAAGTTAAGAGTATTTACCTGAGCTTAAAATGCAATTTATACTCAGCCGTATATCCTAATCAGCAAGCACAAGTACCTTTACTGGGGCTCTTAATCTAGAATGGAGGTTTTTAATAACCTATTAGATTCCTAACGGGTCTTAATTAAGCCTATGCTTAGACCGGTTAGTTTTAAAGGAAGATACGGTTCAAAACGCATGATTATGCGAAGACCGGATTAGAATGTGGTTTAGACCCAACAAGCTTGTATACTTGTTTAGTATGGGTAAACTACACACATTCTGGATTTTGAGATAAAAATGATAAGGTTTAACCCGTTTCGGCTAATTTATGCAAACTAGTTACATAAGCCGATCCGAACGCGAAAAGTGCGGAACGAGTAACCAAATGAGTCATGAGCAGGTTTCCTAAGTTAATATGCCCTAAACATGTTGTGATATCAGTAGGATACCTTCCATTATGCCCAAAACGAATTAAGGACCTATTTATGCCCCGTAGGGTATTTTGGTCATTTTAACGGTTATAAAAGAGATTAAATATTAAATATTATTCTGAGCTACAAGTCTGATTTAACCAGTAATTTTACTTAATTTAATAAGTTATAACAGTAGGGTATCATATATATGTGAAATTTATTAATTATAACCATATTATGCACCGTAGGGGCATTTTGGTAATTTCACATAGGCTTAAAGGTCAAAACTGAAAACCTGAGTTTAAAACTTTTCCTTACTATTAAAATATAAAAATTTACTGAATATATCAGTAGGCATCAACCCTTATATGTTTAAAATAGTTTTGATACATACTATGCGTTAAAAACGCTTAAAAAGGCGATTTGGAGCCATTTCCGGGTTTTCAAAGGAAAGCTGATGTTTTTATTATTCCAGAAGGCTTAAAATGTCATATTAGATAAGTAGAAAAAGGTTTGGGGTCAAAAGGATTTATAAAACTCATTTTATAGCCCAAAAGGGCAAAACCGGCAATTACCGAATTAAAGCTAGAACCCTATGTTATGCTCAGTCTAAAAATAAATAAAAATCTTTAAAAACCTCAAAATATTATTTTATATCAGTAGGTAAAAAGTTTGGTTTCAAAAATTAGGTTTAGATAGGCTTTATGCTAATTATGCCGTTAAATAAATAAAAAAGGCTTTCTAATTACGCTATTAAGCATAACTCCTAATCTAGACCTCAAACTGGTGTCAAATTTTAGGGACAAGTTTATAATTCAGTATTGAAGGTTTCTATCCTCTCACATTTTCAAAAATATCGTTTTAAGGTCCAAAGGGCATAACGGTAAACATTTAGGCATATAACGGAAACACGCATGAACTAGGATTTCTATGGAACCAAGTTGTATAACCTTGGAGGGTTACACTAACTTATAATATGATCCTAATGGAATCCTAAGGCATATCTAAACTAAGCTAAATTGGGTCAGAACTGAAAGTCAAAGCAAAAGTCAACTTTTGCGACTTTCGGTTCCGAACCGAGCCTATACTTAGAATTGTCGGGTTGAATCATGCTTAGGCATGTTCAACTAATATTTACCAAGTTATTAAAGTGAGAAAACTGATTTTATGACTTTTATATAATAGCTATGTAATTTATTTAAAACTAACCCGTTTGACTTTTATTTGACCCAACAATTAAACTAAGTAAACGTGGTAATTAGGACGTGCCCTTTTTAGGGTTAAACACCTACCTAATTACGGTCACATAGCCATGTTCGTTGCAAACAATAACTCAACCTTTTAAAGGTCAAAGCGTTTATCGAAAACGCTTGACTTTCGGTTATAACCGCTAAAATTAAACTAAGCATGAAAGGACACTTACAAAAGGTCCAAGCAAGGAGGGAGTTGATCTTAGATGTTCAGGTGTGAAGCACAAGGACCCCAACTTAGAACAATTAGATCAACGTGTGAATGAGAGCAAAACTAAGAGGGGTATTTATAGGTTTTTGAGAACTGTTAGGATCGTTTCTCGTAAACCGTGATCAAATCTGAGCCATACACCTCTTACCCATGGTTTACTAAACAATGGGCAGCCCCTAGATTCAAGTATGAGAAACAAAGAGCAAAACCAAAGCTGGTTTTCAACATTCTACTGCTGGTTGTTAGTATACGGACCGTATAGTCCTGTATACGGTCCGTAAGGGACCAGATCAGCACAACAAATCTTCAAATGTTGACACATTAGGCCCCTGCACTTGTTAATTGCCATTTCCGACACATCTAAGGCCCGTTAAACCATTTTTAAGGCTCTAAAATGATGCATAAGCATAGGGAACATGAAACATGCTCAAAAATATGCCGGATGTCGGTTCGTTTGGTCGTACGGTCACGTTGTTCGGCTAATTACGACGAAACACGGACGGACGCGAGAAACGAACCAAATTACGCGACGAATGGAATTTTATCAAGCCAAACACTAAAATAAAAAATTTTAGTGCTTACATAAATTTTTGGGTGCCCGGGGATATTCAGAATGCAAGATATGCGCGAAAATGCAAACTTGTGCACTTTTTGACACTTTTAGTCGCTGCATGACTTAAAAGTTTATTTTTGCGCACCAAACACCTTTAAGCCTATATCTAAGCTATATAAAGGATAAATAGGGTATGTTTAACTTATGGTCATATCCCCATAGGTCCGATTCTATACGAATCGACATACTTTTGCAGTTTGACGCAATTAGTCCCTTAATTGCGCAAAGTAGCGCGAACTGCCGTTTAATGATATCTAAGCCTTCCATGTCCCATATTAATCATTCCCAAGCATATACTTAAATATTACTACGCTCTCGTTCGCTTAAATGATCACCGAATGGTGTAGATTCAAAAGTTGACGCTTTAGGTCCCTCAAATGCGCAAACTTGCGCATCTCATCATTTAATAAGAAGCCTTATTTAATCCATATTAAGCATTCTTGGGAGTATTATTAAACATCACGATGCTTCGGGTTCGCTAAAAGGTCATTCAGAGGTATAATTAAATATATTGACACTTTTAGTCCCTCTAATTTGCAAAGTTGCGCGTATCTTTACTTATGGGCAAAAAAAACCTTAGATGGCCAATAGTTGGCATTCCCGAGAGTATAATTAAATATTATGAAGCTCCCGGTTTGTTAAATGGTCATTCAGAGGTAAGAATTAGCATGTTGACACTTTTAACCCTTTATTGCGCAAACTTTCAATTAATTACGCAAACGACTACACTCGATTGACAAGTGGCTCATTTGTGAATATAATCATCGTGAGAGGTTATTTGGAAACTTATTTTTAGGTATACTAACACTTACAGTCCTTTCATAATCAAAGTTTTCGATTTTTCGAAAAATTAGTCCCTTAAATTCAATGTTGGACTTTATTAGGGTTTATTACACGTGTCAATATATTATTGGACGTGATTTTACGAGGTGTTACACCAGGATTTAAAGGCAAATTACTGGTGGATAGGTTTGAAGAAATCTGTAGCCACTTATGTGGCCAAATGTCTGACGTGCGCGCAAGTTAAGGCAGAACACCAGAAGCCGTCAGGTTTGCTGCAACAGCCTGAACTTCCCATCTGGAAGTGGGAGATGGTAACCATGGATTTTATTACCAAGTTACCAAAGACAAAGCAAGGAAATGATACTATTTGGGTTATAGTTGACAGGTTGACTAAGTCAGCTCACTTCCTGTCACACCCCAACCGATGGCGAAATCATCGGGGCATGGCACTGAGCGAAACAGATTGTCCAGAAGTTTCCATAACAATTATCATCACTATTTAGTTTAAATAACACGTCCCATACCGTGTCCCAAATAACAAACCAATTATTACAGATAACAACCAATCAAGTATTCTGTTCCGACAACTCATATTTAAATAAAACAAATAAATATTGTTCAAATGCTCCTAAAGACCCAGCCTGACAAGATCTACCGACAACTATGCTCAAGTTGCTTATTCTTGACAGACAACTATTTGTTGGGGGGCTCTAGAGCTTTATTCTAGCCTCGCTTTCCTAGCAAGCAAACATCTTAAACACCTGTCACATACGTTAAAATAAAGTCAATACATATAATGTAAAGGTGAGCATACAAGTTTGATAATAGCATATAGAGTTCGAATAGTTTACGCATAACCAGCACGTACACAGAGGAAAACGAAGCATGTTAATTATCGACATGGATCTATCGATACCAATGACTGCGGGCTGACTGTCCGAGACAGTTCATAATACATGATTACCACCATAATCCATGCAAGTAATTGTCCTTAACAACCCCCGTGTGAACGGGTGCTGAGTCCAAACTATAGTACTACGTCGTTAAGGCAGGTAGACAGCATTCCACGTGTAAACACAATCAACAAGCATTCATTTAGTCACGTAATACATGCATATTGGTAAGAGTTCAAGTAAATTGAGTAGTGTGATTGATTGTGTTTTGATATAAGTAACGTATGTAACACCCAAAAGTGCTAAAAGCAAAAAGGGATCGAGTATACTCACAGCGAGTGGTTGATGGATTGAAGGGAACGCTTGAGAGTAGGGTTAGCCTGAATAGTTCGTTAGCATAACGATGAGTAACACATAGAATGGAAACAAGTGTAAGTGGGTCGAACAGCCTGGTCGATCGAACAGCAGGTTCGATCGAACGGGTTGTTCGTTCGGTTGGAAGATCCGTTCGGACAGTCTGTTCGATCGGCTGGACTGTTCGAGTGGATTGTTTCTTCCTTTGAGTGGGATGTGTTTGTGTATGATGGTTTAACCTTTTGAAGTTTTCGTTGTAGTATTTGAGAATACTGAAGTATCCTTACCTTTCAGGTCGATCAATCGAACGACTTGTTCGATCGGTTAGGAACTTCAAAAGTGAGTCCTCAGCTGGATGTCACCTGTTCGATCGAATAGTCTGTTCGATCGGGTGGCACTCCGTACTACTATGAGTTGTAAATCGATTAAGGGTTGAAGCATAGTATCTCATGATCTGATGAGTAATGTTCACCAAACGGTTCATTCGATCGGACATCACCTCGTTCAATACAATACTTCATGAAATTGTCAAAGTGTGGGGCCACTTGCTAGCCGATCGGCTGGCCTGGTCGATCGGCTGACATGTCCGATCGGTTGGGCTGTCCGTTCGAACAGCCTAACCGTTCGGTCAGCATCCTGACCTGGTCGGCCTGTTCGTCTAACACTTGGCTGTTTTGATTATTTGACGTTATTTCGAGGTAGTTTGACAATGAGCTAAACCATGGAACTTTCGTCCTTACTTGTTCCCCCTGCTCGGACAGGAATCACCTAAGTCCGGCCGGTGAACTGTTCCGAACGGTAGTTTGATGCTAACCCGGAATCGGTGAACCTCGTAGATAGAATTCGAATCTTGAACCACCCAACCATTAGAATATTCAATGAGTAGCTTCAAGCTCCGTTTTCTACCAGTTTGAAGGCATTGAGTGTAAAAGAGTTGAAAGAAAGTTGGAAATCCTTCTTTCAATCCTTCACACCATGTAAATGTTCAGATCTTTGCTAGATCTTAGCTTGTTTATGTGGAAATCGGTTAGATCCAAGCTATTCATGGTGGATTGAGGCCAAAACATGATGTTCTTGAAGAACACCATGATGACATCATCCTAGTATGCTTAGATCTTGATGATTTCACGGTTAGAAATCAAGATTTGAAAGATAGAAAGGTGTAGGAGTATGCATTGATCAAGAAAGTACAAGATTTAGGATGAAAACTTACCGGAATCGGAAGAAATCTGAGAAAAGGTGAGGTGCACGAGCTGGTCGGTCAGAGAGTTTCCAAAAGTGGAAAGAATGACAATGACAGCCCTATTTATAGGCTCCAAAAGAAGAAAGGGCTGGCCGATCGGCCAGGCATCTCGATCGGACAACCTGCTCGATCGGACAGTCTGTCCGATCGGCTGGGCTGTTCGATCGGCTGACAGCCTGATCGATCCACAGCCTGGTTCGAGTGTTTGGTGGGACGATTTTCGATATTTCGATTGAAGACGATACGAGTACGATTGAGTTTCCTATTCAAATTACTTTCAGTCCCAACTACTATATCTAACATACAATCATCTATATTTCACCCTATCCTTCCGTTACCATTCGTCATAATTCGATTTCGTTTGCATTCGATTTGAGTTTCGAGTTTCGATTGATTCGATTGATCACCACACAAAACATAAAGTAAACACGCATAGGTAACACATAAGGCACACACACACGTATAACAACAACCAAAGTTCGCGTAATTCGAGATTCGAGTTCGATGATGGTTAGATCTGTTTGATTACTGATTAGTTAACTTTATCGCATTGTTAATTCCTACCATTCACGGTCGTAAATCGGTTCGCGTTGATTAAACATTCGATTACTTCGATTCATTCTGGTTAACAACACTTACTCCACATAATACAAGTAAAACATAAAATAGACTAATTACAGTTAAAGAAGTCAAAGTTGACTTGGTCTTTGACTTTGACTTTGACATTCGAAAACATGGGGTGTTACAGCCTCCCCTCGTTTAGGGAATTTCGTCCCGAAATTAGGCTCGAAGCTGCACAGCACCGTGAATTACCAATTTGATGCTCCAGATCTTCATTTGAACAACTGTGGGTACTTAGCCTTCATGTCGCTTTCGAGTTCCCAAGTGAACTCTGCGCCTCGTTTGCCTTCCCATCGGACTTTCACGATAGGGATGCGTGAGCGCCTGAGTTGCTTGGTTTGGCGATCCATGATTTCCACAGGCTTTTCCACGAAGTGTAGCGTTTCGTTGACCTGAAGATCGTCGAGAGGTACAATCAGATCATGATCAGCCAGGCATTTTCGGAGGTTCGACACATGGAAAGTTGGGTGGAGGTTACTGAGTTCCTCCGGTAGTTCGAGTCTGTAGGCGACTTTTCACATCCTTTCCAGAATCTTAAAAGGTCCAACATATCGAGGCGCTAGTTTCCCTTTCTTGCCGAATCTGACCACACCCTTCCAAGGTGATACCTTTAGGAGTACGTAGTCACCAACGTCAAATTCAAGAGGCGTGCGTCTTCTATCGGCGTAACTCTTCTGTCTATCCCTGGCTTTCGACAAGTTGTCTCGAATCTGGAGGATTTTGTCAGTCGTTTCTTGTAGTAACTCGGGACCAGTTAATTGCGAATGACCGATCTCGTGCCAGACAATAGGCGAACGACATCTTCTTCCATATAAAGCCTCGAATGGTGCCATTTGTATGCTGGCATGATAGTTGTTATTGTACGAGAATTCGACTAACGGTAGGTATTTGTTCCAACTACCACCGAAGTCTATGACACACGCGTAGAGCATGTCTTCAAGAGTTCGGATCGTTCTTTCAGTCTGTCCGTCAGTTTGAGGATGGAATGCAGTACTCAGGTTAAGCGACGTACCAAGGGCCATTTGAAACATTTCCCACAATCGCGAAGTAAACCGAGCATCATGGTCTGAAATGATGTCACGAGGCGTACCATGATTACAAATGATCTCGTCGGTGTAGATTCGGGCTAGTCGTTCTACCTTGTAGTCTTCCCGTATTGGTAAAAAGTGGGCTGATTTGGTCATACGATCAACTATTACCCAAATGCTGTCGTGACCTGATGGCGTGGGCGGTAATTTGGTTATGAAATCCATAGCTATACTCTCCCACTTCCATATGGGGATTGGAGGCTGTTCGAGTAAGCCGGAAGGTCGCTGATGTTCAGCCTTAACTCTCGCACAAGTCAGGCAACTTCTAACATAAAGAGCAATATCCCGTTTCATGCCCGGCCACCAGTACTTGTAGCGAAGGTCCTGGTACATTTTATCGGCACCGGGATGAACAGAATACCGGGATTTGTGGGCTTCGTTCATTATAATCTTTCACAAATCGATCCGCTTAGGGATCCAAATTCGGTCCAGATAATAGAAAATCCCATCTGCTTTGCTAACAAGCTGAGCTCCGTCGTGATAGATTCTCTCCTTCTTCAAGGTGCGTTCGTTAAAAACAGGCATGCTAGGCTTCGCGGATGAGAGTTTCGAGATTGTGCTGGGCTTGGGTATTGCGAATACTGAGCAAATAATTCCGTCTGCTGAGTGCGTCGGCTACAACATTTGCCTTGCCTGGGTGATAACGAATCTCACAGTCGTAATCGCTAAGAAGTTTTACCCATCGGCGTTGACGCATGTTAAGTTCTTTCTGATTAAAGATGTGTTGTAAACTATTGTGATCAGTGAAGATCGTACACTTGGTACCATACAGGTAGTGTCGCCAAATCTTTAATGCAAAAACAACTGCGCCTAGCTCGAGATCGTGGGTTGTATAGTTCTTCTCGTGGATTTTGAGCTGACGAGATGCGTAAGCTATAACCTTGTCCCGTTGCATGAGAACACAGCCAAGACCAAGGTTGGAAGCATCACAATAGACAATGAAATCGTTGTTTCCGTCGGGTAACGCGAGAACAAGCATTGCAGAGCTTGCGCTTAAGGGTTTGAAAAGCAGACTCTTATTCAGTTCCCCAAACAAAAGACCTGTCTTTATGAGTAAGAGCAGTAAGCGGCACAGCGATCTTAGAGAATCCTTCGATAAATCATCGATAATAACCCGCTAGTCCGAGAAAAGAACGAACTTCGGACGGGTTCTTAGGCGTAATCCAGCTTTTAACAGCTTCAATCTTCGCGGGATCGACATGAATACCCTGACTATTCACGATGTGACCCAGAAACTGAACCTCCTCCAACCAGAATTCGCACTTGGAGAACTTGGCGTAGAGTTGGTTCCCCTGGAGTAACTCGAGAACCAAACGTAGATGTTGCGCGTGTTCGGCTTTCGACTTGGAATAAATCAAGACATCGTCGATGAACACGATGACGAAACGGTCAAGATACGGTTTACACACGCGATTCATCAGATCCATAAAAACCGCGGGTGCGTTGGTTAGACCAAAAGGCATAACAACGAACTCATAGTGGCCGTAGCGAGTGCAAAAGGCGGTTTTGGGTATATCCTCCTCCTGTATGCGTAACTGATGATAACCTGAGCGTAGATCGATCTTCGAAAAGCACGATGCACCTTGTAGCTGATTAAACAAATCGTCGATTCGAGGTAGGGGATAACGGTTCTTGATGGTCAGCTTATTCAATTCCCGATAGTCGATGCACATCCTGAACGACCCATCCTTCTTTTTGACGAAAAGGACTGGTGCGCCCCAAGGAGAGGTGCTCGGGCGAATAAAGCCTTTTCAAGTAACTCCTGGAGTTGGTTTAAGAGTTCCCTCATTTCGGATGGCGCGAGTCGATAAGGGGCTTTAGCAACAGGGTTAGCTCCAGGAATGAGGTCGATACGAAAGTCGATATCACGACTTGGCGGCAGTCCGGGAAGGTCATCAGGGAACACCTGAGGAAATTCACGAACCACTGGGACGTCTTTGACTTCAACCTTCTTTTTCTTTTCCTTCTCCGCTACTACAATGTTGGCCAAGAAAGCTCTGTATTCCTTGCGGAGATACTTGCTAGCTTGGATACATGACATGAGCTTGAGACCTTTTGAAGCTGTTTTGCCGTATACACATAAGAGGTCACCATTTGCGAGCGAGAATCGAATCATCTTTTCAAAACACACAACTTCAGCATGGTTTTCGCGAAGAAAGTCCATGCCTACTATGATGTCAAAACTTCCGAGTTGCATCGGAATGAGATCAATTGGGAAGAGGTGATTGTTGAGCTCAAGGGTACAATCACGAAGAACAGAGTTAACTGCGACGGTTCTTCCAGTAGCAACTTCGACTTCGAATGACGAGGGGAGATAAGAACGCTTACGACTAAGGAGCTTCTCGAATTCAAACGACACAATGCAGTCATCGGCTCCAGTATTAAGCAAACATGATGCATAAATACCATTCACAAGGAATGTACCATTAACCACGTTGTTGTCAGCCTGGGCTTGACGGGCGTTGATGCTAAAGGTTCTGGCACGGGCTGCTTGCTGTTGCTGCTGAGGCTGCTGCTGTTGGGGTTCTTGTTTCACAACCCGGTTTGGGCACATGTTTGCAAAGTGGTTAGGATCATCACATGCAAAGCAGACTCGAGCATTAAACGCGGGTGCTTGAGCTGCAGGTTGGCCTTGAGGGGCTGGGAGTAGAGCTTGATGAGCGGCGGCTTGAACTGGGGCTTGACGGGGACCATAGCGACAATTCGCAGTGAAATGCCCGTAGAGGTTGCAGTGGGCGCAGAAATGACAGGCGATTCCCACCGGATGATGGTATGAGCATGTCGGGCAGAGCGGGTGGGGACCTGTGTACGCGCGCTTGGCTGGCGGCGCATTGATCACTGGAGCTTGTCGATGGTGAGACTGCTGCTGAGCCTGTACGGCTTGCAGAGGGGCAGCAGTCGTTGTCATAGCACAGTTCTTGTTGCTGGAGCTGTTGTTGTTGTGCTTCTTCTTTCTTCTTGATGACTTGGAGGGTTGAGTAGTGGTGGTGTCGACGGTCGGTGCGGTGGTGGCTTGATGTAGAGACTTGGTATGCTTATCCCAAAAACCAGACTTTACCCGCTTGTCATTGATCTCAACGGCAAGCAGGTAGGTCTCTTCGATCGATGATGTCTTGGCGACATGCACGAAATCGGCAACACAGTCGGTAGAGCTCGAATATACTTCTTGATGGCCATGTCTGGCGTCTTGACTTGATCGGGACAAATGATGCTGAGCTGTTTAAAGCGTGCAGTCAAGGCAGCGTTATCTCCATCCTTCTGCTTAATGTTCCAAAACTCGTCCTTCAGCTTTTGGCGTTCATGGGGAGGGAAGAATTCGTCCATCATGATGGCTTTCAGCTCCTTCCATGTCAGCTCATAAGCTGCATCATTCCCGCGTTTGTTTCGTTCGGCCGTCCACCAGTCTAGAGCTCGGGACTGGAAGATTCCTGTAGCATTGAGGGTGCGGAGATTTTCTGGACAGCCGCTTTGGTGCAGAGTGACTTCGATAGAATCGAACCATTGAAACATAGCTGTTGGGCCATCTTCTCCGGTGAATTCTTTTGGTCCGCATGCCTTGAACTGTTTAAAGCTGAAGACAGTCTTGTTAGCATCTTTAGGAGCATCGATTCGCGACTCCTCAGACGATTTGCTGGCGTTTTCATAGACATCGCTCACAGCTTTTGCCACACTCTTGGCAATGATAGCAGCGAGACGCCGGTCTCTCTTCTCTTGGCGAGTAAGTGGGGTTCAGTGTCCAGATGACGACATGGTCTGCAACAGACATAGTTGTAGGTCTCAGACACAACAATCGAATCTCACCTCACACGTCTACTACTTACTAAAGCTTAGAAATACGCCGAGACACGCATCACAAAATCACATAAGCATAAAGTCACAGATTCACATAATTACAGAGGCACATAAGCACGTAGGCACGTAGAGCACAGAGACACGTAAGCACAGTAGCACATACACATTTAATCACAGATGCAGTCAGAATACAGAAACCTATCATTCAAAGCTCGCGAGTCGTTCGTATATAGCGATCGCGTATAGTATATCGAATAATATCGTATAATCGTATAGCATGTCGAGTAAAGTATAATATAGCGTATATCGAAGCATAGTATCATATAGATTTGTAACGACTTGTTAACGTTTTGAGGTAGAAGAGCAATGCGAATCTTGTGTGTTGATCGAAGTGATTGCAAAAATCGAGTGAACATCAAAATTAAACACATAAACAGGTAAACACACTTAAAACACATAAAATTGACGAATTACCAGAGTTGGCAGTTGCAGGCTCAGAATCGAAACACATAAAAATCGAGAAATAGATTGTCTGCAGCTACTAGACATCGACTACCCAAAGCGATTCGACTATTCGCAATAGACTTATCGTCACTTTTCGACTTTCGGGATCGCATTTCTGCCTCGATTCTTGGGCATTCAACGCTTATTCCCTAGGTCATACTTGTGAGTTCAGGTCATTGGAGTCCGTCGAGGCTTTGGTGATATGAGTAAAAGTTGGAATAAGTTGCCAAGGTTCGGGTTTCACCCCTGGCTTAGCAATTTCTTCCTTGTTTTAGTAAAATTTGAGGAGATTATTCATCAAAATATGGATTTCACTCCTGATTTGGTATAATTCTCCTCGTTCGTTATCGAAAATAATGAGGAAATCATTGATAAATTGATAAAATCAGCATTGACCAAACAATCTAGTCGAGAGTTTGCGGCTTTCACACCTATTCTTGACTAAATCGCTTGACTCTATTTGAAAATTCGAGTGCAGTGATAGCGAAGGATATTAGAATATAGCACATAAGCTTGGTCTGTTGGTTCCTAACTATAGTCTAGGTCTCTAAGACAGCGACCCGGACTAGGTCGTGTCTAGCCTAATTCCCTATAGTTATGGCTCTGATACCAATCTGTCACACCCCAACCGATGGCGGAATCATCGGGGCATGGCACTGAGCGAAACAGATTGTCCAGAAGTTTCCATAACAATTATCATCACTATTTAGTTTAAATAACACGTCCCATACTGTGTCCCAAATAACAAACCAATTATTACAGATAACAACCAGTCAAGTATTCTGTTCCGACAACTCAGATTTAAATAAAACAAATAAATATTGTTCAAATGCTCCTAAAGACCTAGCCTAACAAGATCTACCGACAACTATGCTCAAGTTGCTTATTCTTGACAGACAACTATTTGTTGGGGGGCTCTAGAGCTTTATTCTAGCCTCGCTTTCCTAGCAAGCAAACATCTTAAACACCTGTCACATACGTTAAAATAAAGTCAACACATATAATGTAAAGGTGAGCATACAAGTTTGATAATAACATATAGAGTTCGAATAGTTTACGCATAACCAGCACATACACAGAGGAAAACGAAGCATGTTAATTATCGACATGGATCTATCGATACCAATGACTGCGGGTTGACTGTCCGAGACAGTTCGCAATACATGATTACCACCGTAATCCATGCAAGTAATTGTCCTTAACAACCCCCGTGTGAACGGGTGCTGAGTCCAAACTATAGTACTACGTCGTTAAGGCAGGTAGACAACATTCCACGTGTAAACACAATCAACAAGCATTCATTTAGTCACGTAATACATGCATATTGGTTAGCGTTCAAGTAACTTGAGTAGTGTGATTGATTGTGTTTTGATATAAGTAACGTATGTAACACCCAAAAGTGCTAAAAGCAAAAAGGGATCGAGTATACTCACAGCGATTGGTTGATGGATTGAAGGGAGCACTTGAGAGTAGGGTTAGCCTGAATAGTTCATTAGCATAACGATGAGTAACACGTAGAATGGAAACATGTGTAAGTGGGTCGAACAACCTGGTCGATCGAACAGCAGGTTCGATCGAACGGGTTGTTCGTTCGGTTGGAAGATCCGTTCGGACAGTCTGTTCGATCGGCCGGTAGGCTCGATCGGCTGGACTGTTCGAGTGGATTGTTTCTTCCTTTGAGTGGGATGTGTTTGTGTATGATGGTTTGACCTTTTGAAGTTTTCGTTGTAGTATTTGAGAATACTGAAGTGTCCTTACCTTTCAGGTCGATCGATCGCACGACCTGTTCGATCAGTTAGGAACTTCAAAAGTGAGTCCTCAGCTGGATGTCACCTGTTCGATCGAACAGCCTGTTCGATCGGGTGGCATTCCGTACTACTACGAGTTGTAAATCGATTAAGGGTTGAAGCATAGTATCTCATGATCCGATGAGTAATGTTCACCAAACGGTTCGTTCGATCGGACATCACCTCGTTCAATACTATACTTCATGAAATTGTCCAAGTGTGGGGCCACTTGCTAGCCGATCGGCTGGCCTGGTTGATCGGCTGACATGTCCGATCGGTTGGGCTGTCCGTTCGGACAGCCTAACCGTTCGGTCAGCATCCTGACCTGGTCGGCCTGTTCATCTAACACTTGGCTGTTTTGATTATTTGACGTTATTTCGAGGTAGTGTGACAACGAGCTAAACCATGGAACTTTCGTCCTTACTTGTTTCCCCTGCTCGGACAGGAATCACCCAAGTCTGGCCGGTGAACTGTTCCGAACGGTAGTTTGATGCTTAACCCGGAAGCGGTGAACCTCGTAGATAGAATTCGAATCTTGAACCACCCAACCATTAGAATATTCAATGAGTTGGTTCAAGCTCCGTTTTCTACCGGTTTGAAGGCATTGAGTGTAAAAGAGTTGAAAGAAAGTTGGAAATCCTTCTTTCAATCCTTCACACCATGTAAATGTTCAGATCTTTGCTAGATCTTAGCTTGTTTATGTGGAAATCGGTTAGATCCAAGCTATTCATGGTGGATTGAGGCCAAAACATGATGTTCTTGAAGAACACCATGATGACATCATCCTAGTATGCTTAGATCTTGATGATACGGTTAGAAATCAAGATTTGAAAGATAGAAAGGTGTAGGAGTATGCATTGATCAAGAAAGTACAAGATTTAGGATGAAAAATTACCGGAATCGGAAGAAATCTGAGAAAAGGTGAGGAGCACGAGCTGGTCGGTCAGAGAGTTTCCAAAAGTGGAAAGAATGACAATGACAGCCCTATTTATAGGCTCCAAAATAATGACAATGACAGCCTGATCGATCCACAGCCTGGTTCGAGTGTTTGGTGCGACGATTTTCGATATTTCGATTTCGATTGAAGACGATACGAGTACGATAGAGTTTCCTATTCAAATTACTTTCAGTCCCAACTACTATATCTAACATACAATCATCTATATTTCACCTTATCCTTCCATTACCATTCGCCATAATTCGATTTTGTTTGCATTCAATTTGAGTTTCGAGTTTCGATTCGAGTTTCGATTGATTCTGTTGATCACGACACAAAACATAAAGTAAACACGCACAGGTAACGCATAAGGCACACACACACGTATAACAACAACCAAAGTTCACGTAATTCGAGATTCGAGTTCGATGATGGTTAGATCGGTTTGATTACTGATTAGTGAACTTTATCGCATTGTTACTTCCTACTATTCACGGTCGTAAATCGGTTCGCGTCGATTAAACATTCGATTACTTCGATTCATTCTAGTTAACAACACTTACTCCACATAATACAAGTAAAACATAAAATAGACTAATTACAGTCAAAGAAGTCAAAGTTGACTTGGACTTTGACTTTGACTTTGACATTCGAAAACACGGGGTGTTACACTTCCTACCTATTAAGGAAACACACAGCTCAGATAAGTTAGCTCAGCTGTACGTGGACGAGATTGTATCTCTTCACGGAGTGCCATTATCTATCATCTCTGATAGGGATACGAGATACACGTCGCATTTTTTGGAAAAGCTTCCAGCAATCCCTAGGCACTTGATTAAACTTCAGCACTGCATATCATCCTCAGACGGATGGTCAAAGTGAGCGCACAATTCAAACACTGGAGGATATGCTAAGAGCTTGTGTTATTGATCTAGGCAGAAGTTGGGATGATCGTCTTCCATTAATTGAATTTTCGTACAATAATAGCTATCATTCGAGTATTCAAACTACACCTTTTGAAGCCTTGTATGGAAGGAAGTGCAGGACGCCAGTTTGCTGGGCGGAAGTTGGAGATGTCCAATTAATAGGACCTGATATAGTCCTAGAAACGACGGATAAGATCATGCAGATTCGTGATCGTCTTAAAGCTGCCAGGGATAGGCAGAAAATCTACGCAGATAAAAGGCGTAAACCTTTGAAATTCGAGGTAGGTGATAAAGTGTTACTTAAGGCATCACCCTGGAAAGGGGTGATGCGTTTTGGTAAGAAAGGAAAGTTAAGCTCCAGATACATAGGACCATTCGAGATCATCGAATGTGTTGGAGCAGTGGCTTACAAGTTAAACCTGCCTGAAGAGCTCAGTGGAATTCATAATGTGTTCCACATCCGCAATTTAAAGAAGTGTCTAGCTGATGAATCGCTAGCCATGTCACATAAAGATGTGCATATAGATGAGAGCTTAAAGTTTGTTGAAAAACCTTTGTCGATCGAGGATCGACAGGTTAAGAAGCTTCGAAGGAAGCACGTGTCGGTAGTGAAGGTTAAATTGGATGCCCGTAGAGGTCCCGAGTATACGTGGGAGGTTGAGTCCACAATGAAAAGAAGTGCCCTCATTTATTTCAGTAAATCTCTAGGTCGAGATTTATTTTAAGGGGGTGACGATGTAACACCTCGTAAAATCACGACCAATATTATAAAGACACGTGTCATGGAAGGTAAACGTGTTATAAACCCGGATCAGGTTGAAAGATGTATGGTAGGATTAAAAAGTGTCAACATGTTAATTAATACCTCTGAGTGACCTTTTTATAAATCCCAAACCTTAAAATGATTTATAAACATCTGATATACATTCAAATCCGGTTAACTAATGTGATGAATAATTCAAAATTTCAAAGAATGGAATCTTAGGTGCATTTACGACAATACTCATTCATTAACCTTCTTCAATAAGTCCAAGAACTTTCAAATGCATGGCAACACATGCAAGGCATGCAAGGCCTGACTACATGGTCCCCTCTACTGGAAAAAGACATAAGATTCGAAGATATAAAGATTGCATGGCCAAAATATGAAATTCTAAAGATTTTTGTCTTCTGGTCATCGGATGCGGACCGCATGGCCCAAGGCTTATGGTCCGCAAGGCTGTAACTGGGTATTTCAGATCAGAGTCGGATGCGGATCGTGTCCGTTTGGATTTACGGTCCGTAAGAGTTGGATGCGGACCACAAGGCTTTTTGCTTACAGTTCGTAAGACTGTCGCTGGCAGTTTAAAATGGACAGTTGCCTGTTACAGCAAGTTACACCGCAATAGAAGCATGGTTTTCGAATTCAGGAGCTTGGCCAACAGATTTTCATGCATAGGGGACACTTGGATTCATCTGGGATCAATCCTAGACTTGTGTGTAATGATCTCATGCAATTAAACTCACTATATAAGAACTTGATGTTGCTAGTTCATTTACTCACTTCACAAATTTCATTCCAACTCACTCTCTGGAACTTCCTGGAGCTCAAGCAAGCTTTCTTAGGCTCCTAATTCGTGCTAAGGACCATTGTGAGTGTTGTTAGCCTTCCTAGTTCATGTTTTATTAGTCTAATGACCAAAAGTCAAAGCCATCGTAATTAAGCTTTGACTTAGTGATTAATCACTAATGATCCAGTCATTTTTCGAATTAAAAGTGATTATGAGTTGGTAATTATGTGGGTAATAAACCCTTAAAAGGGCACCCACTGATTATCACCCTAACTTGGTCAATTTTCGGGTCAAACTTAATATTAAAAAAATCAACAGAAAGCTATTTTTCAAATAAATTTATAACTAGCAATGTAGAAGCTATGGAACCTGTTTTAACACTTAATTAACTTGGTAATTAATGTAAGAACATGTCTAAGCATGATTCAATCCGACAACTCTGAGTTTAGGCTCGGTTCGGAACCGAAAGTCGCAAAAGTAGACTTTTGCTTTGACTTTCAGTTCTGACCCGATTTAGTTTAGTTTAGACATGCCTTAGAGTTCCATTAGGACCAGGTGATAGGTTAGTATAACCCTCTGAGATTATACAACTTGGTTCCTAATTTATCCGACTCATTTGCATGTTTCCGTTATATGCCTAAAAGTTGACCATTATGCCCTTTTGACCTTAAAACCAAATTTTTGAAAATGTGAGAGGACAAAAACCTTTGTTACTAATTTATAAACTTGCCCTAGAAATTTGACATCAGTTTGAGGTCTAGGTTAGGAGTTATGCTCAATAACGTAAATTGAAAGCTTTTTATTAATTAAACGACATTATTAGCATAAAGCCTATCTAAACCCAAATTTTGATACCAAACTTTTTACCCACTAATGTAATATAATATTTTAGGATTTTTAAAGATTTTAATTTATTTTTAAGCTGAGCATAACATAGGGTTCTTGCTTTAAATCGTTAATTGTCGGTAATACCCTTTTTGCTAATAAAATGAGTTTTACATAACCTTTTGATACCAAACTTTTTGCTACTGATTTTATATGATAAATAAAATATTTTAAACTTTATAAACTGATCAAAAACTCAGATTTCCTATTATAACCCGGAAATCGCTAAAAACCGACTTTTACGCGTTTTAAACGCATAGTATGGATTAAAATTATTTTTATCATATAAGACTTAATACCTACTGATGTTTTAAGTAAATTTTTATACTTTAACAGTAAGAAAAAATTTTGAACTCAGAGTTTCAAATTTGACCTTTTAAGCTTATGTGAAATTACCAAAATGACCCTTCGGTGCATAGTTTGGTTATAAATGATAACTTTCACATATATGTAATACCCTACTGATATCACAATATATTTAAGGCATATTAACTTAGGAAACCTGTTCATGACTCATTTGTTTACCCGTTATGCACTTTTCGCGTTCGGTGCGGTGTATGTAACTAGTTTGCATAAATTAACCGAAATGGGTCAAACCTTATCATTTTTATCTCAAAATCCAAAATGTGTTTAGTTTACCCATATTATACAAGTCTTCGAACTTGTTGGGTCTAAATCACGTTCTATTCCGGTCATCGCTTAATCATGCGTTTTGAATTGTATACCTTTCTTTAAAGCTAACCGGTCTAAGTTTAAACTTAAGTAAGACCCGTTAGGAATCTAATAGGTTAATTAAAACCTTCATTCCAGATTTAGGAGACCAGTAAAAGATACTTTGCACTTGCTGATTTGTATGGCTGGGATAAATTTGAATAATTTGCTCAGGTAAATACTTTTAACTTATTTTCCGTTATACGGGCTTGGGATACGGTATTATAATATTTCCGCTTGGTTGGGTGTGTAGTTATTTAAATCGGATTGTGATTAATATATTTACATAACCCGTTTTAATCTGTTTTGTTTGGTGTATGGCCTTTGGGGGGTTAATGACCATGTCCTAGATATCCTCGGCTCATTCATTGAAATGGCCACGACTTAAGCACGGGGTGTAGGCATACACTTGACAGTTGCGTATGTATAAATGGTAATCCACAATAAGGAGTTTTCCTTGTGGATATTATACCTGTGGTTTGTCAATTTATCTTGCCCGGCTCTTCTAACCGGCCCTGACGGACGGCAAACATATAAATCTGTACACAAGATTATTTTAAAATAATTGTCCCAAGTTATAAAAGATATTTTGTGCCTTGTGCATTCAAATCAATTTTCTTAAACATTTTCAAAATGAGTCGGTTAATTGTATTTACTAGTGTAAACTGACGTATTTTCCAAAAAGGCTAAGTGCAGGTACTAGACGGAATAGGCTGGCTACTCCTAGCATCAATAAAGAGTCTTGCAAGCTTGGATGTTTATAAATCTGTTGAACAATGTTCCTTTTATCTTTGATCCGCCTGTGGATCCCTTACAACCGTTTTTGTAATAAATGATATTACTTTCATTCGGTTTGTAATATTTTATCTTTCGACTTCCGCTGTGCATTTTAACTGTGATAAATTGACTATGATGATATCAACTACGTCACGATACTCCCCACCAGGCCCACCGGTAATACGTGGAAATATCGGGGTGTGACACCCACTCCCTTAACCCTTACATTATCAGCGCTCGCTATGTCAACCGAAATAGTAAACAAAAAAAGAAATTTGTGATATGCAAGAAAGGAGACCGACGATCAAAATCCGTAAAAACAACGAATAATGGTACAGATGCTCGGTCGGAATTGGTTTGATTCGTCAGGGTACCGACACTCGTATAGACTTCAATACCAAAGAAATATATTATTTTTAATACACCTCCATTTTCACTCGCAAGTCAAAACAAAATTGACTACTACCATGTATTTTGCTTTTCTAAAAAATTTAACAAACACGAGTTGTAAAAAATCAGATAAATAAAGTAACAAGTATAATGACATTGTTGGATTACACATTACACACTTATCTAAAATGCAAGTTTTGGAACAGTATGTCTGGTTGGTGCATGTGTTAAGTAATGATTTGGCCACGTTTATTTTATAATGGTTTTTGTCATGGGTTAGAGGCAAGAAAAGAGACACAAGTCTTTTTCACTCTATGAACTACCGAGAGCGAGAGCAAGAGCGAGAGCAAGAGCGGGAGCGAGAGAGAGAGAAAAAGAGGTTGTCATGGCCAATTGTCGCTTAACCCTAAAGAAACTCATGAAACCACTTCATGATGCATATCTACAACCATTCAATAGATTGGGACATATAAGCTATCACCGCCGCTTTGCGCCGGCTATTAGGTTCGCCGGTCGAATTGGTTTCACCATTAACTATTACCGACGTTACTAACACTCTAAAACCATCATCACCGGTCTGTTGCATCACCAACCGACCCTATAACTGACCTAACCCGTTGTTATTGTGGTCTCAAATTGGAAGGGAATGAAAAGGAAGGCGACTACAGATGAGATAACAAACTCCTGGGAACGTTAATAATCTGATTATTAGACTAAAAAGGTCTATTAGAAAACATAAGTGTTAAAGGAAGACACAAATATTCAATAATTCAATACTAGAAAGAAGTTGCTTACAAGACCATTATTGAACTATTCATGCTATTAATTATTTAGTGAATATTGAAAGACTAAGAAAAGAGAACATGATTTTTTACAAATTTAATTTTACAAAGAAGCCTCTTAGAGTACTATAAAACCTTTATGTGAGTTTCTTGCTATTGGTGACCTTAATAATATCTCATGTAATTAATTAATTAGGAAATAATACCAACTGCGTGTTCACCTGACTTTACAACAATAACTAGAGATCTCTAAGCCATTAGTCTAACATGAGATAAGTACATTAAATAATCTAAACACTTACCAAAATATTAAAGTAGACACAAAATTTGAATCATTTTGTATTTCATTATATAAAACGAAATGTACATATAGAAAGCTATAATAGGTGATAATATATAAAGATCATCATTATCATTTGAAAACCTTGACATTAGCTAGGCCAGGTGGTGGAGGTCCTGTTAACTCAAGATGCCCTTTACACGGACCTGTTCCAACTACTTATATTTAGATGTGGTTGCTTGTTAAACCCGTATGGTATTGGTCTGTCATTGTTTTTGGATGGTTGCTCCACCTAATATAAAACAAAATGTATATGTTAAAGGGTATAGGTGATAATATATATAGATGATCACTATCATCTGAAACCTTGACATTAGCTGGGCAAGGTGGTGGAGGTCCTTTTAACACAAGATGTAACTCACACGGACCCGTTCCAACTACTTATATGTAGAAGTGGTTACTTGTTAAACCCGTATGGTTTTGGTCTATCATTGTTTTTGGATGGTTGCTTCACCTAATATAACAATTAACAATGATCAATAACAACATACGACTGGAAAAATAACTGACGAAAACTGAATACTTACGTTAATCGTCTCCACAAAGTATTTGTTTGGTTGAAGACCCATGCCAAACTCAATGGTTCCACATTTGTAAGCTCCAAAGGCCATGGCCAAACACACTGTTGCAATGCCACATATTTACTTTTTTTGGTCTATATATTTTCAAGGATCAATAAGATACAAAGTGAATAATAATACATTCAAACATTTGAAATTAGGGTTTTGTGTGTTCATCTCAAGTGTAATAATTCTCTTTTAAAATATGGCTTTTGAATATGACCACTTTGACCAGAAAGCCAAATCATTTTGAATTCAATAGAATTAAAAGCTTCATTTGTTATCCAGAAGAAAAATCGTACTTCAATTATTATGTGCAGGTAAATTAAAACAATTACAAATATAAATATTTGTTATATATATATATATATATATATATATATATATATATATATATATATATATATATAAATACATGAAATATCAAAATGAGAATCTAAAAATTTTGGGTGTCCAAACCTAGGGTTTACTTTTTTAGTAAGTAGGCAACCCTGTATAGGAGGTTATCAAGTAAGAAACAATAATAGGTGTGCGTTTACCTAACTCAACAACAATAGCGGGAGTCTTTGAGCCGTTTGAGAGCTACTAGCCAGACATATGACAAGCACACTTAGATAATCTAAACACGTACGAAAAAATAAAAACAAAAATAAAATTTGAAGTATCTTCTATTTTCTATATAATACAAATTTTACATGGCTAAAGGCTTTAGGTGGTAATATATATAGATCATTGTTAAACCACAATCTTGAGTTTTCAACATATTAAAAACCTCTCTACCCGCCACTCAATCCAATTTTCTCAACAAGAAGCTTTGTGTTGAATTCTCGATCATCTTCATCCACCAACACAACTGTTTCATCCTATTTTGGCATATGTGCATCACATAATTTCTTGGGGTGTCTCTGCCATATGTAGCACAAATAATGCTTATATGATCATAACTTTATTATAAAATAATAACTTACTAGACAAAAGAAAACAATCACATTTGATCGGTACATAGACTTAACAAAACTCAATAACTCTGGTCAAAGGCTTGCTTGAAGCTCAGTTGCTCGATCAATAGCAACAAATTTGGATTGAGAATCACATTTTTCATCCTAACCAACCCATATAGTTTATTTTTTACAAGCTTATTAACTAAAATGTCTAAATGCATGAAATACTGAAATGTCTAACTTAAAACAACAACAAAAAAAGGAAAAGTAAAAGGTTCTCACCATCTTAACCCTTCTCTTAGGCTTCGGAGCTTTGATTTGCATAACCTTTTTTTCTGAATCTCCATCATTCCTCTGCAACAGAACAAACAAACACACACAAATTCATAGTCGCAGAACAAAATCAATTGATTGTAACTGTATCATTGTTTTGGCTGATTTAATTGATAAAAAAAGACACCCTGAACAAATTACTGAGCATCTCAAAAAATCCAGATATGACTTTATTACTAGAATAGAAGCCGAGTGGCAGCGGCTTTCGAACTTGCACCAGAAGCTCATTAGATTTCTCCATGTTTCTTCTTATGGAAGCTTCATTACACATGAAAGAAGAAGAGCGATGGATGAAGATCATTTTGATCACAGGTGGTTCATCCTCCTATGACTTTACCTTCACCGGAACCCTAATCTTTTCAATGGACGAAGATCGTTGTGGTCGCCGGTTCCAGATCCAGAGGAAAAGAGAGGGGGGGGGGGGTGAAAGAGAGAGAGAGAGAAGAGCGAAGCGTGATTTGAATTTCAAAAATCTATGGTTTCATGTGTTTTAAAATTTGAGTGAATATTTTGGCCGCCCAAAGATTTCAGGGTGTTTGAAAGCTTCTAAAATCCATTTGTGTGAGTGAGGGTATAATGGGAAAGTGAAATCCATTTTTTATTTCATGTGCTTTAAACACTTGTACATCATGCTTTAAAGGTGTTTTAAGTAAAGTGGCAAATTACCTTAAGCTATCATTCGAATATGATTTATAATATAGTATAGATGGCTTTGGATTTTACCTTTCTCAATTGAGCCCTTGAAACTCCATGAACAATCAACATGCTATAGTCTGCTCCTAAATGGTTAGCCAGATCCCTTTGTGATGTGAGATCGGTGAATAACCCCAAACCTAACATTTACGACCAACAAAACAAGCACAAAACAGAAGATCCTCATCACTACATGTCAAATAAGGAACAAAAAAACCTCATAACTACACATCAAATAAGGAACAAAAAAAATATCTGTTACAAATTCTTCTTCATTTGTTTATAGATCTATACTAGAACATGCCTGTAGAAAATTAAAAATTCTAAAAAATGTATTTGGTAATGAATTTTTTAATTTTTCAAACAGATCTGAGTTAGTATGTGTATATGTTACATCAACACAAACAAAATTAAAGCACACATCTCTGTAAAATTAATTAAACCAAAATTCTCAAATTCATACTTTTGAAAACAAGAAATGATTTTTAAAAATGTAAAGAAATATTATGAGGCAATTCAAATTAGATAAAAATAAAATTAATAAAAGCTCTTACAATTACACGAAAGAAGAGAGGTCATCTTTAGGGCCAGGATGTGGATGAATGAGAGAAGAAAGGGTGCGGCGGTGATTAAGTGATTATAATGAAAATGGCATTGTGTTCATTTAAATAGGAAGTGTGGGGTTACCCTAATGCGAATTTTACTATAACCACCCTAAGCATTTTAAGAGGTTTCAAAATGGACCCTACTATTATAGAAAGTATCATTTTGCTCTATCATAATGCAAATAAAGTTATTCTTTTGCTAGTAACTTAGAGTTTCGGCCTTTAGGTATATTGTGAATTTCACTTTTCATCCTAAATATAAAGAACTGAAAAAGTTGATCCTTTAAGTTTATATGTTGTCATAGTTTGTCTTTTTGTTTAACGAACGATGATTTTGCAACTCTGGTCATTTGTCTTGCAAATTAATAGGGCAAATTGGATTTTTACCCTTTAATTGAAAAGAGTATATTATGTTTCTGACGCATGTGGTTAAGTTACTTTAACCATATTAACTCAAAAAGGATTTTTTTGACTCTTCAAACCCTAATGCCATTTTCCTAACCGTTTTAGCCCCTAAAAATTAACTCCATCCATAACCCGATGTTATTCATTAAAATCCAGTTGCATGTCCCTTACATGAGGGCACTTTAATCAAATCATGTTTAATATAAGAGGTAAATTAAAATATGGACATGTGGTGGTTATATAATAGTGAGGAGGGAGTGAGATCAAACCCCTTATGGCAAACTTAAGAGAAAAGACCTACAACCAACCCCACCAACCTAAATATTGATAGTAGTATCCTCCAATAAAATATAATATGATCAGGAAGCAAAAAAAAAAAAAAAAAGGTTATAGATCAGGTTGCCACATAATGTTTATAACTTTCATATATTTTCTAAGTTTAAACTACATAACTTATTTCTAAGTTTAAACTACAAAACTTAATTTAAACAAAACAAACAAACACACCTCGTGTAATCCAATTCAAAGCAACGCTATTGGTAGTCTGTGATGGTGTGATGAGGGTAAATAGAAGATAAGAAGGTAGCTCTCACTAAGACTATTGGCTCCAAAACTTTTCTATTTTATAGTTTGAAGTATATCAACCAATATAACATAAAATGTGTGAATGATCTCTAGATCAAGTGGTGGAAGCCTTACATTTCTTTTGAGAGATGCAAGTTCAACTCCCACTTGGTGCAGAGTGAGGCACTGGTGGGCAATGATAGGAGAAACAGGGAAACCTGTGTTCGATCCTTGAGCCAAACGGGTTTTACAGGTAATTTCATCGTTGTGCCTATGGGCGGGTGAGTTACTGGGTTTTCCCGGAATTGGTGGTGGACTCGGGCAGAGTACTTCGTTTGGTCTAGTGGGTACTCCGAGAGTGCTCCGATTGATGCTGTTAACCATTCAAAAAAATATATAACATAAAATATAGCTAAAAGAATCAAAACAAGCAACCATACACATGTACTAGTAATGGAAGTTGTTTATTATGTCCAGCATACAATAATGGGTAAACTATAATAGCCACATATAATATAGCTAAGTGATATGTGCTGGTGTATATATAAAAATTTCCAAAAAGATGAAAAATTAACTAGGTTAGTAGTCCAAAGTCTTCCTCTAAAATTTTCATATTTGCATCAACGACGTAAAAACTCGATGTGCATGTTATAGATATGTTAGTTTTAGTAACTTTTAGCATGATTAGGAGAGTTAACTTAATACCTTTTAAAAACGTTTATCTAGTTATAAACTTATAAGAAATAACCTATTTCCACTGTCTGCAGAAAACATGTGTTAGAAGATAAAAACTAAAGTGGACCAGATGCCTATTAAATATGGGTTTAAAAAATAGAAGCTCATACCACTCATGTACAACACCTATGAGCCCAAAAGTATTAGTATTACTAATAGGAACAACGTTCATGAACCAACAATCAATCCCATGATCATGTAATGTTGCTGCAAATCTGTCATTATAATATAAACATGTAAGATATCACAAAATTACCAAAAAATAAAAATAGAGGAGGCGATTTTGACCTATTTACTGATAAATGAGTCGATTTGGGTTGTGTTTTATCTCAAACAGGTCAAATAAAAATTTAGTAGATTTGGCTTATTACTGTATTTGTAGTCATAACTATTGCATTAATTATCTACAAGTTTTCAAAAAAGAATTACAAAACGTGTTTGTTGTTCAACCCAATTCGACCCATCACCGAAACCTGCCCATCACGCCACATGTATCGAAAAGAAACTTTTCAAGTAGGGAAATAAGATACCACAATATCTAGCCCGCATATCCATCATTTTAGTACATTTTAGTGTTCCAACGAAAAACATTTACATAGCTGAATGTTATATCTTTCTAGTATTTTGACTTTTCCTTGTAGATATCATTTCTGGATAAGAATGCATCCATTTTTATACTTTGAAGCCTGTTTGGCGGATAATGAACGCATGGGCCATGTTGTAACATTAACTCTATAACCATTTTCAGTTAACCGAGTTATGCATGCCTTCGGTAGGACATACCAAACATTATCGAGGTCATCATTATCATCACATAATGGAGGTCGGCCATTGATGAACATGTTGGGGTTTGTGATGTAATCTGATGAGAAGTAGCTCGTGGTGGTTCTCATGGCGGTGTGTTGGAGTGCCGGTGGGACGGTTAGTGGTGGATTTGCCACACTTCTTGCACTTTATACTACCGCAATTTCCATTATGATGATATCCGCACTTACCACACTTTGTTAACGGGCCTGTATACCTTCTTGCTCTCGTATCATTAGTAACAACGTACGCCTGAACCTCTTTCATTTCGTGGGTTTCCTTCCGCTTGTTATTCGCCCTTGTCCCTTTCTTGAAGTTAGAATACTTTCGCTTCCCGGCATTGACAGTATTTCCATTTGGACAACATCATACCCATCTGTCACACCCTACTCGTAGCAGAAGCGTATAGGTGTGATCTTGAAAGGTTCGCATAGCATTCGATAGTGTAAACAATCTACATGATTAAAATAAACCATGATGCCAATGTTATATATATATATATATATATATATATATATATATATATATATATTACTTGAAATAACAACACAAGATGTAGGTGTTTTGTTCAAAACATATCCCAAAATACTTAATGAGTAACGTGTTTGGTTTATAAATTTGTGGAAAGAATTAGAATTTGAAAAGTATGAAATAACACAAATACCCTATCACTTCATCAGAGTCATTCCATCCTCGCACTAAAACCACATTCCATCTGAGCCACGGATAACAGATGCTCCATCTCCATCTTCGAATCTGTCATAAACAATCTGGTATTAGCGAACCTTCATCTCTAGTCACTTAAATCTTCATCTTCTTCAAACCTTTCTTGTATGTTTCTGGTCCAATTTGACCTCTCCATTTCTCCACCTTCTTTGTTGATTAACATAGTTTAGTATTTAATTAAGGTTTAAAATAAAATAACAATGAGTTTGAAGCATTCATATTATGGTGTTGTAGTTCATCATTCATTCTTTACTGCCTTAAAATGGTTTTATATTGGTGAAGTTATTTTTTTTCTCACTTTCAGATTGAGTATCCATTACCCAATATTATGTCTACAGCCTTACTCAATGGTTTTTATATGGCTGAGTTTTTGGTTGTGTAGCTTGTGTTGATCGATTTTTATTATCCGAATTTTGTTTTTTATTTATTTGAGCTGAATCTGTTCTGTGATAATCAAATTGGTGTTTTTTTTTTGTTTTTTTTTCTTTCAAAAATCATTTTTTCGTTTATTAATATAACCAGAAAACTTGTTAAGTTACATCAAAACAGAAGGTAGACGGGCAACAAGCTGCGCCGCCAACCCTTTCTTAATTGCAAACCCCAACATCCCAAACACAAACCCCTGCCCCCTTGGGGTCGAACAATTGCTGTGGATAACCCGTTGAACCCTCGTCAAGAAGTTGATGGCTTCTGGCGCTAGGGAGCCAAAAGTATCAAAGGCAAAAGGGATAAAGACATGTTGGTTCTCTGCGCAAGCTTTAGCGTGCTTATCCACTTTCTTTGATTCTGCCTTTCTTGCTGCTAGTCCAGCTACAAACCCGTTTTCCCTTAAACCAACCAAAGGGGAAACCCCCGTGAGGTCTACACAAGCATGTTTTCCCCCAGCCCAGCCAAAGACGAGCAGATCCGCTGGTCGCAGAGTAGATCTCCCTTCCATAGGATCCGTGAGGAAATTCACAGGGGCCTCTTTCTTAGGAGAAATCCCAGCTCTTCTTAAGATGTCCCCCAAAACATCTCGCACCCAGCCATGCCGATATTTAAACCCAGGGAGCTCTTTACAGTGAACTGCGTGCTCCCCATATTTATCCATACAAGCTTTACGACTATCGGGCAGGTTTCATCTTCTGGGTACATAGGGATCATTAGCCGGTATTTGAGAATGGTTCTATATTCTACTGCCGACATGCATTGTCCTAACCCCTCAATCGGGATAACGGTAAAAAATTCCTGAGCATGGGGACCCTTCAGACACTCAAACACCGCCTTCTGGCGGGGTGACAAATCAAAAGCTTCTCCCAGGCTTTGAGCGATTTTGCTAAAAAGTGCATTCGCCAAAGTTTTTTGCGGCTACGAGGGAGCGGTGTCCTTGTTAGAGAAACCGCCAATATCCAAGTCTGGGAGAGAGACATTTAAGCGTTTGAGCGCTTGTTGATAGTCTGGGTCAAGCCCGACGACCCCACCGTTTCGAAAGATATGATCCTGTAGTTCCCAAGACTGAGCTCTAGACGCCACAAAGGCATAAGCCCCAACATCTTGGGCTGAGAAGAGGCCCAAACCACCTAGATGCATTGGCAAAGATGCTAGACGCCACTGGAGGTCACCAAAGAAGGGGCCGCCACCCACTACTATGTCTTCTATGGCCTTTCTAAGGCCATCATCGAACCGAGATACCGCATCCTCCATCAAATGGGGTTGACAAGTCCGCAGCCCAAAAAGCAACTTAGCAACACCCATGCCGACCTTAGCAGGAGGAGTTCACATTGGGGATCCCTCAGGCAGGGTAAGAGTTTCATAAGGTCAACCGCCCCCGAGGCCCGCCGCCCTGCCAACTCTCCAATAAAGCTAGGATCCCGACTAATAGCTCCACCAAGGAGCTTAACCCCCTTCTCTGGTCTACCGATCCCTCTCGGGAAAAGCCCGTCCTGAACTTTCTGGCCGTCGCATGTCGGCCAATAAACCTCTGTTTTCTCAATATTGAGATAAAGCCCTAGAGATGGCCCCTCCTCGTTGATGATGTCTAAGGCCTTAGCAACCTCAGAGGCACTGCCGATAATCGTCCCATCATCCAAATACCAAGCATGAATGTAACACCCCGAAAACGGGTTTGGTAATCAAACTCCGTTAATACTAAAAGACGGGTAAAGTACAGTTAGTAGTAAAAATAACTCGGTAAATATTTGGATTTAAATAAGAAATCCTAAATATTAAATACAAGCTAATCAAAGTTTCAAGGAATTGAGTTTATAAGAGCCCCGAGTTAACGGGACTTAAAATAAGCCTGGTCATAAGTTCCCCGAACCCACTAAGTTAACTAGGAATATCTAACTTAGTTAATTAGTGGGGATAATGTAACAACTCTTATTAAAATTAAATAATTAGGATGGTAATTAGCTATTAAGGAAACCCTAATTGAGACCCCCAAGTAATTCTGCACTAACCCTAAAATTTCCAGAACAATCAGAATCAGGATCAGGGCCCCTAAAACTCAGGGGGGGCAAAACCCTAGTAACGATTATCCTCATAACTCTGTGTAAAATTCGAAATTAACAAAACTATCGACACAGCAAGCCTACATGCACGAAGGGCTACTCTATGAAAATAGGGTGATCACTCGCGTAGCGCGACGCCTATAGGGGTACCCCCTCGCGCTACGCGACGGTGTCAAATTTTCAGTATAAATAGCAGGGGTTGGGACTTGAAATTTGGCACTTGAACGACGAAAATCGGAGTTACGTAGATCGAGTTATAAGCAAAACAGTCCAACACACACACACAATTATCGAATCGCTGCCACAGAACAGGGTAATTACTCGATCGCTATTACGGTTCAGTTTCCGGGATCAATATACCCAAAGAATGTCTAAGTGCCGCCCACATTGGACTATGCTTTGTCGTTGTCGATAATTCGATAATGAGTTGAAGCATTGTACTTTGTCGTTGTCGATAATTCGATAATGAGTTGAAGTACTATACTTTGTCGTTTGTCATTTTGATAAATGAGTTGAAGTATCGCACTTGGTCATTCATTGCGAATATTTGATCTCAGGAAATTATCGTAACTGCTGTATTGATCACTAACTCTGTTTTGTGTGCATTATTGTGAAATTAGGTTAACAGGGATAAAATCATATTCTGTCAGTACTAAATCTACAATGTGAGTCATTCTCTTTTTATCAACTGTTTTACAATACTCCAAATCATTTTTCAGAGTTATAATTACAGTGATTAAGTTTATGTAATCACCAAATTACAGCCGGTATGTGGGGTATTGTGCACAGTATTGTTATTATTGTTTCCTTCACATTAGGTGGGCGAGCCTAATTGTGACATACGTCACTCATTGGGACAGCCAATGGTGATATGACCACAGTCACAGAGCTGGTCTGTGACAAATACCTATTCTTGAAATGTTGGTTGATAATAAACATATGTAAAAACTCTTAATACTGTGAATTATAACAAATGTGTCATTTTCAGTAAAATGAATGATTCACTCAGTATTTCCCCGCTGACAAAATCTTTTTCAAACATGTTTCAGGTGATCTGCTGTAAATCAGGAAAAGTGCTGAGGAGCATTTTCAAGCTTAAAATAGTGGCTCAATATAAAATGAATAAAGATGTTTTAAAATAAGAATTTATCACTAAACTTATGTATTGTAAATTATCGGGGTTTTATCCCGAATTGTGAAATAAAAATAATCGGGAAAAAAAATTTAGCTTTACAACGATCCTGATGTTCAAAATTTTCCGCTGCTAAAACTCAATTAAACAAATATCACGGGGTTTCTGTCCCGCGGCTCCGGAAACGGATCAAACCAGGTCGGGGGCCGTGACAGATAATGTTAAGAACAATTAGGTAGTGATCTAGTTAAAAGTAAACCAAATAAATCATGGGGGACTAAAGTTGCCAAGTGGAGAAACTTGTTTTAAATAAAACAAATAATAAAACACAACACACACACTAAGAGTGTGTGTGTGTGCGTACGACCAGGAAGGCTCCCATGGAGCAAACCCTAGCTCTTCAACATAATCTTCAAATTGGAGGATCAATTGAAGGCCAAATTCGGATTTGAATACATAGAAACGATCACCAAGTCAAGGGGATCGTAAGGTATGTCGAATTTCTAACATTTATGAAGTTGTGAAAATTTGTTAAATTTGCATGATGCGAATTATGCAAGAATCATAGAGGCTATGGCCAAATTAATGAAGTATGATTGCTTAGGAACAAACCCTAAGTAGAAATTGGAAGTAAAATTGCTAGGATTTGAGTAATTTGGTGATTTACCACTTTTAGACAAGTGGGTTTTCATTATATAGTGAAGATGATGATGTACACATGTTTAAAAACATCATAGTTGCTAGTAGGGACAAGATACTTGAACAATTTGCAAGTTTGAGTAATTGATCATAAGTGATAATGGTGAATTTTGATGTTAATCTTGGTAAAAATAACTAGTTAGGAACTAGTTAGTAAATATGTAAAATCATGCACATTAGGTGTTTGTTAAAATGCCTAAATGAGAACTAAGTGTTGATAATGTGCCTAATTGAGTCTTGTGAACTTGATAGTGCAATCATATGTGTTAATTGGCGATTTGACTTTTAAATAGTCAAACCGACCATTAATAAGATCGAATGGTAATTGTGATGGAAAATATGTAAGATGGAATAGTCATAATTAATGATGACTAATATAACCGTCTTACGAATTATGATGATAGTTTGACGCTTGACAAGCTAGGTGGAGGCTTGGAAAGGAAGTGGGTCAAACGAAGCAAGAATGGCGGAAAAAGCATAATTCGGATGCAAGGTAAGTATGACTTACACTAGTCTTAAATTGTGGAATGTTTTCTTATTATATAAATTATGAATGAGGTGTCTAAACAATTGAAATATGATGTTCCGTCGTGTAATCGAACGGAACAAGAAAATCAAGATAAATGGTCAATTCGGCCAAACGGGTCAAAAGGTGTAGATAACACCTTTTGACTATATAGACTAATGGTTCTCTTGTCGAGTCATATGCTTACAGGAATAGATATCCAATGGATATTCGCACCGTTCTTAATTAGCGAATATAAAGCAAGGTATTAAGATCGGGTCTATTTGTTGACCCGAGTCAGGTACGCTTACTTATGATGTATGCAAAAAAAAAAATACTAATTTGGTCGAATAATTGGTGATAGCCCTTCATTGTAAAAGAAGGACCAAAATCGACCAAAATGCCCTTGTAGGCTAAATTGAACAAACAACCTTTAAAGGTTGTTTGGAAACGAGTTTTTTTGCGATAAGATAAATACTTAGAATAAGTATAGAAGTTGAAGGAGCTATTGTTTTTAGTCAAACGGCACTATTGAGTTTTGCCGTAAAATATTGATTTTAGAGGTAAAATTTGGGTTACATAAGATCACCTTAATAAACTCACCTTAAATGTAGTCGAGGTGGGGTATTATAGGGTAAGAAATGTGGTGATGGAATACTAGAAGAAATCGAAAGCATTTTTTTAGGCTTGAAAATGCTTAAATACCCTTAACGGGTCAAAATAAACATCCGAGTAAAAATGGGTTTAATTTGAGTAATTAAACCGGCGATTAAAATCTAATATGATAGGCTACATTAAGTCGAAGAAATATATGTGATATAAGGGCCAAATAAACATGTTTGATGGTGAAATCACAAACGGGTCAAAATTGGCAAAAAGGGGAAATAAGCCGAAGACTTAGAAGTCTTAAAATTTGTTAAGTCGAATGTCGGATTTTAACCTCATAAGATGGAGGATTAAATTACGGACGCGTAGGAAAAGGAATCGGGTAAAACGGATCAATAACGAAGAAGTTATGGCCGTTTCCGTAAAAACTGGCAGAGCTGAACTAAGCTGCAGACCTGCTGATGCAGGGGCCACCGTAAATTACGGTGTCCACCGTAATTTACGGTGGAGATGAAAAATGCTACGGTGGATCCCTCCTGGTTTACGGTAGGGGCCTGTACTACCAGTGGCCACTGTAAATTACGGTGGCACCGTAATTTACGGTGGAGGTCAGGTTGAAAACTTTGTTTTTGTTATCAATTGTTTCTCGAACTCGTTTAAACGTGTTTTATGTCCTGTATGACTACGCATTTCATGTTTATGAAATGTAGGTACATTTTGGATGCCGGAAGACGATCAAGCATCATCGAAGAACCGAACACTATAAAGATTCACGCTTCCGCGCATTGTAAATCGATATTTTTAAACGACGAATTTTGTCACGTTAGGCGGTGTACTTGGAAATTGTGAAAGTTTTAATTAACTCGAATTTTCTAAGGATACTTAACACTAAATACATGTCTGTTTTCGTAATTTATACGAAAACCTTTAATATAATAACTAGAGTGTTACAAGTTGGTATCAGAGCTCATAGTTAAAGAGTAAGGTGTGTTCGGTTCGAGGCTTGATCGCAAATCCGGTAAGTGTATGTATGTTAATCGTTAGAATATTAAGGTGTTGTAAACAACACATAGGGTTATCGTGAAATACACGTTACCCCAAATTAAATGATAGATATGGTTAACAACATTTCGTGCGTTGACACATATAGTACAAAAGTCTTGTACTATGATACGGGCATTTAGTAAAGTTGACATTACTAACCTTGTGAATGTCTTGATTGAAGGACACTTACATTTAAAGATGACAAAGGTTAAACAAATGCAGGATGTGATAGAAGAACAGTCCGAGGCATGACAAGAGGAACATGCCCATCAAGGACTAAATCGCGTAACGACCGCGAACAAGGCAAATGGCAAGAGAAGCCCGTTAGGGCAAGCATTATCAGGTGCACGTTTTAAATTATTGCATAAATAGTAATATGCAACAGATATGTAGAAATTGAAAGTTGCATATGTAGATTAAAAACTTGGAAAAACCCGAATAGAAAATGTATTCGGGATATTGTTTCCAAGAGAAACAAATAGAGGCATTACTTACATAGGGCGTGATGTGAAAACTATAAAAAGGTCATGTGTGTCATATGTTAATCGCTTACTCTGGCCAAGTAAGTAGTGGCTTATGATACCATGAGCTTCTTATGGCGGACACGTTTACATCCGATGTAGTAAGGGCAGGGTGAATGGGACTAATTAAAAAGTACCCAAATGAATCAGATAAGCAAAATATTTGATAATAATGTAAACGCACAACCAAGTGACGGGAGCGTATTACATTAGGATAATGAGCCCGGGTGAAGGGACAAACAAGCATGTAAAATGATTTAGACAAGTATTGGGAGGGAGTGTACTTACACTCGAACCCAGAAAACACCAAGCATGTAAAATGATTTAGACAAGTATTGGGAGGGAGTGTACTTACACTCGAACCCAGAAAACATCAAGCATGTAAAATGATTTAGACAAGTATTGGGAGGGAGTGTACTTACACTCGAACCCAGAAAACACCAAGCATGTACAATGATTTAGACAAGTATTGGGAGGGAGTGTACTTACACTCGAACCCAGAAAACATCAAGCATGTAAAATGATTTAGACAAGTATTGGGAGGGAGTGTACTTACACTCGAACCCAGAAAACACCAAGCATGTAAAATGATTTAGACAAGTATTGGGAGGGAGTGTACTTACACTCGAACCCAGAAAACATCAAGCATGTAAAATGATTTAGACAAGTATTTGGAGGGAGTGTACTTACACTCGAACCCAGAAAACATCAAGCATGTAAAACGATTTAGACAAATATTGGGAGGGAGTGATACTTACACTCGAACCCGGAGAATGTAAACATGTAAGATGAGTTAGATATGCATTGGGAGGGGGTGTACTTACACTCGAACCCGGAAATTGCAAATATGTTCCTTAACGGGTCATTTTTGTAAAACGTCGAACTTAAAGATAAAGTCAGAATATAAAAACCGAAGCGAGGTCTTAATGCATACCGGGAGGGTTGCAATAATAACAATTTCGGTAAAACACCCGGTGGATGGGTAAGAATTGAACACATGCGTAAACCAAGAGACGTGAACGCGGGTTGAAAGATCAAAGTAACGTTGATTACGAGTTATGACTATAAAATCTCGTATATAGAAATTGTGAGTAAATATGTTCAACTATTCGAAGTCGAATGGGCCGAACAAAGAATAAAGTTGATTGTTTATAAGTGATGGATTTCGCATTAATAGGTCAAACATGTTGAATACAATATAACGCCGAATGGCACAAATGAGCACTAGCCAGATAAAGGTAGTGTTAAATGCAAGAGAATAATGAGTCCAGCAATGGGACATAATCAAACACGAATGTATGTAAACTGGATAATGGTGAGCATAAGATAAACCGACGCATAAATGACGTGAGAAATCATAAAGTCGGAAAATGTGCCCGAAAAGAAACGAATGTAGCCTTAGACTACGGTCAAGGTCAAAGATAATATCAAAACGATAATAAATGATGTTAAGCAAAAACATGGTGCCTTAACGCCGTATGCGTATATAAATGTATACACATTTGAAGGAAGACTCGAATAAAAGATGATCTACGGGATCATCAAAACCTACGAGGTATTAATTAGAGCAAAAGGACTACGGGGCCAAAACGACCCACGGGTCATGATTAGAAAGAAGTTACAAGGACTTCGCCTTAAAGAGGTGAATGTCTAATAAAAAAATAGCCCATAAGGCTAAGTGATAAACCTACGGGTTAGATGGAATAAAGCAAGGAAATCAGTTAAGAATTCCCGCATAAAAACTAAGACTGTAAATGATTAAAATACGGACTGTCAATATCCCGGTATGGATGATTGACACAAGATAAAGAAAAGATCCTAAAACTAAAACTTCGGTTTTAGTAAGAAATAATGTTCTTACAAACATAAATTCTGATAGGAATTTAAATAGTAAGCATGAAAGATACAAGTCTTGACACTGATAGGCGTAAGATGATATATATTCGAAAGGTGATATTCTCAAAAATGAAAGGTTGATATAAATTAAACATGATGTAACACAATCACGGTCAAGAAATGGAATGTGAAGTAGAATCACAATATGACCAAGTAAGCGGTAAAAAGGAACTGGACAAATAAGTCTAGTTAGTGAGACCAGTTAAGGTCAACATGTCACACCCCCAAATTACCACCTAGGGAATGTCCCTGTTAGGCGTGTGACGACTAGCAATGAGCCACCAATTACATTGAATCACAAGTTTGAAATAAAATTCCATCATTTAATAATACTGAAATCCCAAACATAAGTTGTTCAAAAACCATAAGTTCAGCGGAAGCATTAACGTATCACAAAGTATAAGTTTCACACAACCAAAGTAAATAAATGTTTGTCAAATAACTCAGCAATGCAACCATGACCACTCGCGCCCTCCAGCCAGCAAGTTCCTGCGTTCCAAGTACCTAAGGACCTGCGAGCATGTAACACGTGTATCAGACATAGCTGGCGAGTTCACAGTTTTAGAAAACGTTTGTTACCCGTTGTATGTAAAACAGTTCAATAACCAATGCAAGTAATATTGTTAATATCTCAATTCCGAACAATGACGGCTCCTGAAATACACGACTGCCCTTCCCACGTACTCCTATCTAGTACTGGGCCAGACTGGGTCATTAGTTCACCTCCGTCCTCTACAGGCACGGGGTGAGGGTGCCAAACCTAAGTAGCGCTACTAACTAATACCCGATGAGGGACTTACAAAAGATGATAGGTGAGAATATTAACCAATATACTCGTTTTTACCCAAAGACTCATCCCCCCATGGAATACCCACTGACTGTCCCCAACCACTGGGACGCATGCTCGAATGTAGTGAACTCACCTTGGATTGCTCGGTAGAATTAGTTACTCGTTTAACAACAGTGATTTACCAAGCCCTATGATAGTTACACATAACAGTCAGTTTGCATACAAGCACAACACGTATCATTTCTCATTTAATCATCAGCTGGTGTACATGAATACAAAGGTTCACATTCATCACTAGACATGGTGTACCAATTAGTCAAGCACAATATCTTTCGGTTCACATTTATCCTTCGGTTCACAGTTATCATTCGACACAGTAGTCATCTTTCGATTCACAGTTATCATTCGACACATTAGTCATCTTTCGATTCACAGTTATCATTCGGCAGACTCATCTTTCGGTCAACAACAGTTATGTTTCGATACACTCATCTTTCGGTCAACAACAGTTATGTTTCGATACACTCATCTTTCGATCACAACAGATATGTTTCGATCATAGTTATCTTTCGGTCAACTGTTACCTTTCGGTCACAGTATCATTCGGTTACAGTTATCAAACAGTTACATCCTACCACAGCCCTAATCACAGCCCTAATCATCGCTTACAGTTACATGATCAAGCATCATGAAAACTCTTGCATCAAATCATTGATGTGTTTACCAAAACGGTAATTCGTGATCATTCAATACTCAAATAGCATAATTCTTTCTAAACTTCCTAATCAGAATCGTGCACACACAACAATCTAATTATCCATATAACTATTCGCATAAATCATAATATCATAATTTGTTAACCGGTTAATATGTAACACAAAACAATAAGTATGTCCTTCGGTCGGTTGTGTGTCAATCATCAACTCAAGATAACAAGAAATCATCATACACCAATTCGACTAATTAGTATCATGTCATAAGCAATCATAATTGAACACAATCATCTTTCAACTACCAATGGTATTACACCAACTAACAATCCAAGACAACACAATCGTTTAGCATAAACTTCATAAACACAACAATTAGTAGATACAAGACTAACCGAGATTATCAATCGAGATGTAGTATCGAAAAAGGAAAAGGGATCTTGAAGTCTGCTGCCGTCGCACAAGAGGGAACTAGGGTTTGCAATTGTTCAACTGATCCTATGCACTCTACGTAACTTCTGATAATGTAGGTGGGGGTTTGGGCCGGTAACAAGTTGGGCCGAAAGTTAAGGCCTTACATCGAAGGATTGGGTCTTGGCTCGAAAGATCTACGAAAGATGGAGTTTTGTATCGAAGGATCCTTCTTACTCGAAGGATCTCCGAAAGATAGAGTTTTTGGATCGAAAGTTAGGTCTTATGTTTCGTGATCCTCCGAAGGTTGGATCTTTCGGTCGAAACATCTTTGGTTGAAAGGTGTCTTAGTATAAATCGAGTATTTCAATGCGTTATTCATTAACAAGTTTGCAACATATTCACACTAGTACAATGATCTACAAGATTCCAAGGATATGTAAATACGACAAAGGAGTCGGGGAATAGGATAATACTAACCTCAAGAAGTCGGGTTGTCACATCATCCCCAACTTGAAAGAAATTTCGTCCCGAAATTTAGCAAATAGGTACAAGAGAGTGAAGCGACAATTCAAGATCGTTGCGGAATTTCCTCAGGTGTTACATCATCCCCAACTTGAAGGGGAATCTCGTCCCGAGATTCACTAGTTTTGCTTGACTCTGCCTTGTCTTTGGGAAAGAGGTGAGGGTACTTTAGTTTCATCTGATCCTCGCGTTCCCACGTGAACTCTGGTCCACGTCTTGAATTCCATCGGACCCTAACAATCGGAATTCGACTGTGTTTACGCACCTTGACCTCCCGATCCATGATTTCAATAGGCTCTTCAACAAACTGCAGCTTGTCATCCAACTTGAGCTCTTGAAATGGCACAACTAGTGTCTCATCAACCAGACACTTCTTTAGTTGAGAAACGTGAAACACATCGTGAACATTGCCTAATTCCGCAGGTAACTCGAGTCTGTAAGCGACTTTACCGATCCGCTCAATAATTTTGAATGGCCCAATGTAACGTGGATTAAGCTTGCCACGCTTCCCGAAGCGTACAACGCCTTTCCACGGTGAAACTTTCAACATAACCCGATCATTAACTTCGAACTCCAAAGGCTTTCTACGCTTGTTAGCATAACTTTTCTGGCGATCACGCGCTGCTGCCATACGATCCCTTATCCGAGCTATATTTTGTGAAGTTTCCAGAATGAGTTCAGGACCTGTGAGTTGACTGTCACCTACTTCTGCCCAACAGAGAGGGGAACGACATTTCCGTCCATACAATGCTTCGAACGGAGCTGCCTGAATACTTGTGTGGTAGCTGTTGTTGTAGGAGAACTCTATTAACGGCAAGTGTCTTTCCCATCCCTTCCCAAAATCGATCACACATGCCCGCAGCATGTCTTCAAGTGTCTGAATTGTGCGCTCACTCTGACCATCCGTCTGTGGGTGGTAAGCGGTGCTCATATCAAGTTTCGAACCGAACAATTTGTGCATAGACTGCCATAACTCAGAAGTAAAACGCGGATCTCGATCTGAGATGATAGAAGTTGGCACTCCGTGCCGAGCAACTACCTCCTTAAGATACACTGCTGCAAGCTGCGAAAACTTATCTGTTTCCTTGATTGCTAGGAAATGTGCCGATTTCGTGAGTCGATCAACAATCACCCATATAGTATCGTTTCCAGCCTGAGTCCTCGGTAATCCAGTGACAAAATCCATAGCGATTTGTTCCCACTTCCATTTGGGTATTTCTGGTTGCTGCAGTAGACCCGAAGGCTTCTGATGTTCCGCTTTAACTCTAGCACAAGTTAAGCATTTACTCACGTATGTGGCGATGAGGGCTTTCATATTCGGCCACCAATACATAACCTTAAGATCGTGATACATCTTGTCCGATCCCGGGTGAATAGAATATCGTGACTTGTGTGCTTCATCCATCACAAGTTCTCTAAGATCACCAAACAGAGGAACCCATACTCTTCCCATGATGTAGTAGATGCCGTCAGATCTCTGCTCAAGCTGCTTTTCCATACTGCGTAAACCCTCAGCTTCGATGTTCTCTTCCTTCAATGCCTCAGTCTGAGCCGTGCGAATCTTATCAGGAAGGTTGGAATGAATAGTGAGTTGTAATGCGCGAACACGTTTAGGATTTGTCTCTTTGCGGCTGAGTGCATCAGCTACTACGTTAGCTTTACCTGGGTGGTATTTGATGGCACACTCGTAATCGTTGAACAACTCTACCCAACGACGCTGTCGCATATTCAATTCTTTTTGGTCAAAGATGTGCTGAAGGCTCTTGTGGTCGGTATAGATGGTGCATTTCGTGCCGTATAAATAGTGCCTCCAAATCTTTAGCGCAAACACTACTGCTCCTAACTCCAAGTCATGTGTCGTATAGTTCTTCTCGTGAACCTTCAACTGTCGAGAAGCGTAAGCTATCACCTTCTCGCGTTGCATCAACACGCAACCGAGACCCTGAATCGAAGCATCACAATAAACTACAAAATCCTCAGTGCCATCCGGTAGAGATAAGATTGGTGCGCTGCATAACCTTTGTTTCAAAAGCTGGAAAGCATCCTCCTGCTTCGTCCCCCAAGAGTAAACTACTTTCTTCTGTGTTAACGAGGTGAGTGGCTGTGCAATCTTTGAGAAGTTCTGTATGAAACGACGATAGTACCCTGCTAGACCGAGAAATTGTCGCACCTCCGAAGGGTTCCTCGGTGCCGCCCAATTTCTAATGGCGTCAATCTTGGCAGGATCCACATGTATGCCCATCCCGTTAACTATATGCCCCAGAAAATGTACCTCCCGTATCCAAAAATCGCACTTCGAAAATTTCGCGTACAATTGCTCCCTCCTCAGGAGTTCTAGGATAAGGCGTAGATGCCGTTCGTGATCCTCCTTGTTCTTGGAGTAAATTAGGATGTCGTCAATAAAAACGATAACGAAGTCATCAAGGTAGGGCTTGCACACGCGGTTCATGAGGTCCATGAAGACCGTTGGTGCGTTGGTTAACCCGAATGGCATAACCAAGAACTCATAGTGACCGTATCGCGTCCGAAACGCGGTTTTGGGAACGTCTTCCTCTTTGACTCGCACTTGATGATAACCAGACCTTAAGTCGATCTTAGAGTAAAAGCTCGACCCTTGTAATTGGTCAAACAGGTCGTCAATACGAGGCAAAGGGTATCGGTTTTTGATTGTCATCTTGTTGAGCTCGCGATAATCTATACACATTCGTAAGGACCCATCCTTCTTCTTCACAAATAAGACTGGGGCTCCCCAGGGGGAAGAGCTAGGTCGGATGAAACCCCTATCCAACAGCTCTTGGAGTTGGTTTGATAATTCCTGCAGTTCTCCTGGTGCAAGACGATAAGGGGCACGAGCGACCGGGGCTGCCGCTGGGGCGAGGTCGATCTGGAATTCCACCTGACGATGTGGAGGTAAACCAGGGAGTTCCTCAGGAAATACGTCAGGATATTCACGAACAACTGGAAGATCCTCAATCTTCCTTTCGTCAGACGGTGAATCAGTGACAAGAGCTAAAATAGCAGGATAGCCCTTACGCAAATACTTCTGAGCCTTCATTGCCGAAACAATACTAACTGGGGTCCCACTGCGATGACCCTGAACTGATAAAAATTCCCCACTAGGAAGGGGAACACGTATGATCTTCTCCTTACAGAGAATCTCTGCTTGATACTTGGACAACCAGTCCATTCCAACGATCACGTCGAAGCTTCCAAGAGTAATAGGAATTAAGTCAATGTCGAAGACTTGACCCAGGAGATCGATTTTACACCCAAATAGAACATGTGTAGCTTCGATTGTTTTACCATTTGCGATTTCTACTATGTGCTTCATTACGAGAAGTGTAGGACTTAATCCTAACTGGGAACTAAACTCTAAAGACACGTAACTCCAGTCGGCACCAGAATCAAATAAAATAGAAGCAATAACACCGTTCACTGAAAACGTACCAGTAACCACGTTGCCGTCGTTCCGCGCTTCCCCAGCTCCCAGCACAAACCCGCGCCCACGCGCAACATTACCCCCGTTATTCCCCGCATTATTGTTCCCGTTACCACCCCCTGTGTTCTGCCTCAGCTGAGGGCAGTCTCGCTTGAAGTGCCCCTCGGCTCCACACTGATAACACCCTCTCTGAGTACCCTGAGTTTGCTGAGGCTGTTGCCTACCCGTCTGCTGCGCTGGCTGCTGCTGAGCTGGAAGTGTGGTCCTACAATCCCTGGCCATATGCCCTGGTCGATTACATCGATGACAAACCCGAGCACACTGTCCCTTGTGATGATAGTTACACTTGTTGCACAAGGGTAGCTTCCCCGCATATGATCCCTGCCCTGATTTGTTACTCGAGTTCTGATTCACTGATGCTGTCTGACTGAAACTGCGGGTGCTGCCAGTATCCATCTTCTTCTGAGGCTGTGCAGAGTTGGACCCCTTGTCCGTATCGTTCCACTTACGTTTGCTATCAGCAGCAGATGCAGTGGAAGTAGTGGCAGCTGTGGTAGTGCTAGAAATACGAGGTGGCAATGCGTCGCTCTCCACTTCCTTGTCAACGATCTTATGCGCCAATCTAACAATCTGAGTTAGGTTATTGAGGTTCGCCGCTGTAACTAAACCCTTCACCCGTGGAGGTAACCCCTTAATAAACAACTCGATTCTTCGGGACATGGGTCGGGACAAAGTCGGACATAAATCAGCTAACTCATACGACCGCTTCACATACGCCTCAATTTCAGACCCCACCATTTTTAGATCGTAGTACTCATTCTCTAACTTCTGTATTTCGTCTCGAGGACAGTACTCCTCTCTCATCAGTTCTTTGAAATCATCCCACGTAGTGGCGTTTGCCGCCTCAATACCTAGCAGTTGGACCTGGGCATTCCACCAGGTCAAGGCACCATCCTGAAGCGTGCCTGCTGCAAACTTTACTCTATCCCCAACTGGGCAGTTACATATCGCAAACACTGACTCCACCTTTTCGAACCAGCGTATAAGTCCTACAGCCCCTTCAGTGCCACTGAAGGTCTGTGGCTTGCAATCCATGAAAGTTTTAAAAGTGCAGACCGGTGGGTGAGGCTGGTTTTGTGGCGCCGGCTGACCTATTAACGAGAGAAAATAAACCAACAAGTAAGACTCAAGTTCACGTTTCAAAGGAAGGAATATCTGGTACATGTCATACCAGCCTGATAAGCTGCCAAGGCTGCAGCCACCTGGGCGTTGAGTAATTCCTCTAGCTCAGCTTGAGTCATATGGATTTCGCCATGTCCACCACCGCGGCCTCCACCACGTCCACCGCGTCCACCACGACGACCTCCACCACGTCCGTTCATGATTCTATAAGTATGGGAAGAAGTAACAAATTAATAGACCATTTCAAGCGGATGTCAAGTATTGCTATAGCATTCACAGTTTTCGAGGTTCTAATACAACATTGACTAACAACGCGGGATTCCTTTTTCACACTAGTTGAGATTTACTGGGACTCACATGCACCTCACGTTGTTATTATGTGTGCACCCATAATAATAACCTGATTTGCATGCTTATCTCAGTTCCTCCCTACTCATGTTAAAAAGGTTTCCCAAATTCATACAGTACGACCGTCGATATCACAACATAGAGCATGTAAACCCAAGAAGAGTTCTACTCTTAAAAACACGTAGTTTAGACAGATAGCATAGTAATTCGTATTGTAGTATCATGCGTGCGTTCGAGTGTGATACTAATCATGAGTATGTACTAACTATGCTATGCAATAGTAAACAAGAGACGAACCTTGCTGCCTGGAGCTGAGTGTCATGGTCCATGTCGTATCAGTATGTCGTATCAGTTCAGTTATAGTCTGGTTTTATAAATCATTTTTAAAACCAAATTCACTATAACCAGTGGCTCTGATACCAAACTGTCACACCCCCAAATTACCACCTAGGGAATGTCCCTGTTAGGCGTGTGACGACTAGCAATGAGCCACCAATTACATTGAATCACAAGTTTGAAATAAAATTCCATCATTTAATAATACTGAAATCCCAAACATAAGTTGTTCAAAAACCATAAGTTCAGCGGAAGCATTAACGTATCACAAAGTATAAGTTTCACACAACCAAAGTAAATAAATGTTTGTCAAATAACTCAGCAATGCAACCATGACCACTCGCGCCCTCCAGCCAGCAAGTTCCTGCGTTCCAAGTACCTAAGGACCTGCGAGCATGTAACACGTGTATCAGACATAGCTGGCGAGTTCACAGTTTTAGAAAACGTTTGTTACCCGTTGTATGTAAAACAGTTCAATAACCAATGCAAGTAATATTGTTAATATCTCAATTCCGAACAATGACGGCTCCTGAAATACACGACTGCCCTTCCCACGTACTCCTATCTAGTACTGGGCCAGACTGGGTCATTAGTTCACCTCCGTCCTCTACAGGCACGGGGTGAGGGTGCCAAACCTAAGTAGCGCTACTAACTAATACCCGATGAGGGACTTACAAAAGATGATAGGTGAGAATATTAACCAATATACTCGTTTTTACCCAAAGACTCATCCCCCCATGGAATACCCACTGACTGTCCCCAACCACTGGGACGCATGCTCGAATGTAGTGAACTCACCTTGGATTGCTCGGTAGAATTAGTTACTCGTTTAACAACAGTGATTTACCAAGCCCTATGATAGTTACACATAACAGTCAGTTTGCATACAAGCACAACACGTATCATTTCTCATTTAATCATCAGCTGGTGTACATGAATACAAAGGTTCACATTCATCACTAGACATGGTGTACCAATTAGTCAAGCACAATATCTTTCGGTTCACATTTATCCTTCGGTTCACAGTTATCATTCGACACAGTAGTCATCTTTCGATTCACAGTTATCATTCGACACATTAGTCATCTTTCGATTCACAGTTATCATTCGGCAGACTCATCTTTCGGTCAACAACAGTTATGTTTCGATACACTCATCTTTCGGTCAACAACAGTTATGTTTCGATACACTCATCTTTCGATCACAACAGATATGTTTCGATCATAGTTATCTTTCGGTCAACTGTTACCTTTCGGTCACAGTATCATTCGGTTACAGTTATCAAACAGTTACATCCTACCACAGCCCTAATCACAGCCCTAATCATCGCTTACAGTTACATGATCAAGCATCATGAAAACTCTTGCATCAAATCATTGATGTGTTTACCAAAACGGTAATTCGTGATCATTCAATACTCAAATAGCATAATTCTTTCTAAACTTCCTAATCAGAATCGTGCACACACAACAATCTAATTATCCATATAACTATTCGCATAAATCATAATATCATAATTTGTTAACCGGTTAATATGTAACACAAAACAATAAGTATGTCCTTCGGTCGGTTGTGTGTCAATCATCAACTCAAGATAACAAGAAATCATCATACACCAATTCGACTAATTAGTATCATGTCATAAGCAATCATAATTGAACACAATCATCTTTCAACTACCAATGGTATTACACCAACTAACAATCCAAGACAACACAATCGTTTAGCATAAACTTCATAAACACAACAATTAGTAGATACAAGACTAACCGAGATTATCAATCGAGATGTAGTATCGAAAAAGGAAAAGGGATCTTGAAGTCTGCTGCCGTCGCACAAGAGGGAACTAGGGTTTGCAATTGTTCAACTGATCCTATGCACTCTACGTAACTTCTGATAATGTAGGTGGGGGTTTGGGCCGGTAACAAGTTGGGCCGAAAGTTAAGGCCTTACATCGAAGGATTGGGTCTTGGCTCGAAAGATCTACGAAAGATGGAGTTTTGTATCGAAGGATCCTTCTTACTCGAAGGATCTCCGAAAGATAGAGTTTTTGGATCGAAAGTTAGGTCTTATGTTTCGTGATCCTCCGAAGGTTGGATCTTTCGGTCGAAACATCTTTGGTTGAAAGGTGTCTTAGTATAAATCGAGTATTTCAATGCGTTATTCATTAACAAGTTTGCAACATATTCACACTAGTACAATGATCTACAAGATTCCAAGGATATGTAAATACGACAAAGGAGTCGGGGAATAGGATAATACTAACCTCAAGAAGTCGGGTTGTCACACAACAATTCAAGTCAAGAAATTTGGTTTGCTCGAAAACGGTGGGATCGGTATAGCTGAACCGAATAAATAAATTTGAAAACAAAAGAATTTGTTGCTAAAAGTGAAATATTTCACTAAAGACCTTTAAAAGGGTCAAAGTAACGGATTCACAAAGAATTTGATAGGATATGAAAGCGAGGAATATCGCTAAGTTAATTAAACTAGTGGAAATAACGAGATTACGTTATTTCCAGTCGCATTATGTCGTCTAAGATACATAGATAATTAATAACCAAAAGAGTATTACCATACTTTTCTGGTAATACTAACAATCGGTTAAGATAGGAGAAATGCTCGATCGATTATCGAGATTAAATGCATGGAGTTAAACTCGATAAAACATGTAAGAAAAAGGTTTCGAGGACGAAACCTCTTTAAGGGGGGTAGACTTGTAACACCCCGAAAACGGGTTTGGTAATCAAACTCCGTTAATACTAAAAGACGGGTAAAGTACAGTTAGTAGTAAAAATAACTCGGTAAATGTTTGGATTTAAATAAGAAATCCTAAATATTAAATAAAAGCTAATCAAAGTTTCAAGGAATTGAGTTTATAAGAGCCCCGAGTTAACGGGACTTAAAATAAGCCTGGTCATAAGTTCCCCGAACCCACTAAGTTAACTAGGAATATCTAACTTAGTTCATTAGTGGGGATAATGTTAAGAACAATTAGGTAGTGATCTAGTTAAAAGTAAACCAAATAAATCATGGGGGACTAAAGTTGCCAAGTGGAGAAACTTGTTTTAAATAAAACAAATAATAAAACACAACACACACACTAAGAGTGTGTGTGTGTGCGTACGACCAGGAAGGCTCCCATGGAGCAAACCCTAGCTCTTCAACATAATCTTCAAATTGGAGGATCAATTGAAGGCCAAATTCGGATTTGAATACATAGAAACGATCACCAAGTCAAGGGGATCGTAAGGTATGTCGAATTTCTAACATTTATGAAGTTGTGAAAATTTGTTAAATTTGCATGATGCGAATTATGCAAGAATCATAGAGGCTATGGCCAAATTAATGAAGTATGATTGCTTAGGAACAAACCCTAAGTAGAAATTGGAAGTAAAATTGCTAGGATTTGAGTAATTTGGTGATTTACCACTTTTAGACAAGTGGGTTTTCATTATATAGTGAAGATGATGATGTACACATGTTTAAAAACATCATAGTTGCTAGTAGGGACAAGATACTTGAACAATTTGCAAGTTTGAGTAATTGATCATAAGTGATAATGGTGAATTTTGATGTTAATCTTGGTAAAAATAACTAGTTAGGAACTAGTTAGTAAATATGTAAAATCATGCACATTAGGTGTTTGTTAAAATGCCTAAATGAGAACTAAGTGTTGATAATGTGCCTAATTGAGTCTTGTGAACTTGATAGTGCAATCATATGTGTTAATTGGCGATTTGACTTTTAAATAGTCAAACCGACCATTAATAAGATCGAATGGTAATTGTGATGGAAAATATGTAAGATGGAATAGTAATAATTAATGATGACTAATATAACCGTCTTACGAATTATGATGATAGTTTGACGCTTGACAAGCTAGGTGGAGGCTTGGAAAGGAAGCGGGTCAAACGAAGCAAGAATGGCGGAAAAAGCATACTTCGGATGCAAGGTAAGTATGACTTACACTAGTCTTAAATTGTGGAATGTTTTCTTATCATATAAATTATGAATGAGGTGTCTAAACAATTGAAATATGATGTTCCGTCGTGTAATCGAACGGAACAAGAAAATCAAGATAAATGGTCAATTCGGCCAAACGGGTCAAAAGGTGTAGATAACACCTTTTGACTATATAGACTAATGGTTCTCTTGTCGAGTCATATGCTTACAGGAATAGATATCCAATGGATATTCGCACCGTTCTTAATTAGCGAATATAAAGCAAGGTATTAAGATCGGGTCTATTTGTTGACCCGAGTCAGGTACGCTTACTTATGATGTATGCAAAAAAAAATACTAATTTGGTCGAATAATTGGTGATAGCCCTTCATTGTAAAAGAAGGACCAAAATCGACCAAAATGCCCTTGTAGGCTAAATTGAACAAACAACCTTTAAAGGTTGTTTGGAAACGAGTTTTTTTGCGATAAGATAATTACTTAGAATAAGTATAGAAGTTGAAGGAGCTATTGTTTTTAGTCAAACGGCACTATTGAGTTTTGCCGTAAAATATTGATTTTAAAGGTAAAATTTGGGTTACATAAGATCACCTTAATAAACTCACCTTAAATGTAGTCGAGGTGGGGTATTATAGGGTAAGAAATGTGGTGATGGAATACTAGAAGAAATCGAAAGCATTTTTTTAGGCATGAAAATGCTTAAATACCTTTAACGGGTCAAAATAAACATCCGAGTAAAAATGGGTTTAATTTGAGTAATTAAACCGGCGATTAAAATCTAATATGATAGGCTACATTAAGTCGAAGAAATATATGTGATATAAGGGCCAAATAAACATGTTTGATAGTGAAATCACAAACGGGTCAAAATTGGCAAAAAGGGGAAATAAGCCGAAGACTTAGAAGTCTTAAAATTTGTTAAGTCGAATGTCGGATTTTAACCTCATAAGATGGAGGATTAAATTACGGACGCGTAGGAAAAGGAATCGGGTAAAACGGATCAATAACGAAGAAGTTATGGCCGTTTCCGTAAAAACTGGCAGAGCTGAACTAAGCTGCAGACCTGCTGATGCAGGGGCCACCGTAAATTACGGTGTCCACCGTAATTTACGGTGGAGTTGAAAAATGCTACGGTGGATCCCTCCTGGTTTACGGTAGGGGCCTGTACTACCAGTGGCCACCGTAAATTACGGTGGCACCGTAATTTACGGTGGAGGTCAGGTTGAAAACTTTTTGTGTTATCAATTGTTTCTCGAACTCGTTTAAACGCGTTTTATGTCCTGTATGACTAAAGCATTTCATGTTTATGAAATGTAGGTACATTTTGGATGCCGGAAGACGATCAAGCATCATCGAAGAACCGAACACTATAAAGATTCACGCTTCCGCGCATTGTAAATCGATATTTTTAAACGACGAATTTTGTCACGTTAGGCGGTGTACTTGGAAATTGTGAAAGTTTTAACTAACTCGAATTTTCTAAGGATACTTAACACTAAATACATGTCTGTTTTCGTAATTTATACGAAAACCTTTAATATAATAACTAGAGTGTTACAATGAAACGGGAGTTTACAGCGGTTCTGAACTCGGAGAATAAGGGGGTGTAAGGCGAGGGCAAAGAGAAGGGGCCCCAAAGGATCTCCTTGTTGAACTCCGGTAGTAGCCCCAATACACTCGTTACCAACATACAATCTAGCAGGCTGAGCGTAAAGAAATTGGACCCACCGATAGATTGACGGGCAACACTGATGAACCTCTTGGAGAAAGACTGTGCGGTCGACCGTGTTAAAAGCATTGGAGAAATCCACAGTAAGCAAGGCTAAGGAACCATCTGCATGAAAGGAGTTGAGAAACCTGTTTGCACTGTGAAGTACTGCCTCTGCCCCATTTGGCATCCCCACCCCAAACTGATAGTCACCTAAGTATTGGGCCATTTCTTTCCCGACCTTCTTCATCGCCACCTTGGAAACCAACCTTCGCCAAATACCCCCCACAGCAATTGGCCGAATTCCTTTATCAGGTTTCAATAAGGGGGTGAGGGGGGCCGAGGCAACAAACTCAGCAAGCACCATAGGGCAGGATCCCCCAAGCCATAAGTTAATAACTTCAGTAATGCTCGTAAGCAAACCTGAGGAAGTCACCGAGCCCTCGCCACCAATAGCATCTAACAGGTGTTGGGCCCGCATCCCGTCTCTACCGCATGATGTCCCTTTAGGAAATGATCGAATACATTTGAGCACACAATCCCCATCAACAACAAGAGTGGGTTGGGCCAAAGGGTTGGAAGGCAATGACGGGGGCGACACCACTAGGTGTTTATCAATAAGAGCTTTCAAGGTCGAATCACCTAGAGGGGCAACTCCACTAGAGCATAGGACCTTAACCGCAGCCGTGAAATGTCCATCTTTGACTTTCCGAAGACATTGCTTAATATTAGGGTCCCTTTCTTTTTCTTCCTCTTTCCTGCATTCTCCCCTAGGGGCCCCCGTCTCCCCCACGCTATCCAATAGGGAAGCGACCAAATCATCAAACCCAGACCCATCTTTCCACACTGTAAGCGCGTGCAAGATGTTACTACACTGTAGAGATTTCCTATTCCCTGATCTTCGCTCTTGTCTGGAGGATGGTCTAACCACCCGCAAGGTGCAACGCGGTAGTAAAAGCAATTGGACCCAATTGTTGACCGATCCTGGTGACGCTACCACTTTGCGCAGAGCACCTGTTAGGACCTGAGCAAACAACAGCCGACAACTAGGGGGAATGCTTTTAACAGTCTGAATAGGGAGGGAGAAAACACGCTCGAGGAGGTTAACATCACTCCCGAGCCTTGCTGGGTGAGGTGGGTTTGTGTCAAACCACCACTTGGCATGGTTTCCCGATCCCAACAATGAAATCTTCAACACCCCCCGAGATCATGGCAAACGACACGACCTCATTATCATGCTTGCATCCCCTACTGAGTGCGTGCATCACCATGCACTTACCACATAACCATTTATCCCCTGCCCTAAGAACTTCTGCAACATCCATAAAAAGGTCCAGGTCCTTTGAAATAGCCTCCTTCAAAGATAGCCTTCGGTTTTCTGTCTTGAGGTGGGTGCTTTGCATGTGTTCAAATAGGCGGAAAAAACCCACAGACCCCGGTTTACCATTTACATTCGTGGAAAAATTTGAAAGGACAGGTCTTTAAACCACTGTCAGAGCCCTGCGCATGGCCGCCTGACTTAACGTTCCGACCCCCCCTTGTAGGAGCCATGCACGTATGTTATCGTATGTTAACCAATGATACACCAAACTCGAGATGAGTTGTGGGGGGTAGAAAACCGGTAAAATTCTATAGAAGATGAAAGAGGGCAGCAACCGCTGGTTGCCCACCCTCTAAATGGTGTCCCACCTAACCTCTTACCCCATGCCGTGTAGTTAAAGATTAACACAATTGAATCTAAATTACAAGATCAAATCGCCTTAACCAATACCCACTCCACAAGATTGCTAAAAACAAGTTTTTTTTTTTAAAAAACCTTATCTTCATTTAGGCATTTGATCGAACACCTGGTGGGTCAACTTATCATTCAACAAAAATCACTTCTGTAAGATGGAACGTCTATGATTTCCATCAACTAGGTGAAGGAATTTAGATTTCCTATGATTGGTGTTCATTCTATGGATTGCTTATTGGTGATGATCGATTCTTGTTGAAAACAGAATTGGTATTTTGGTAACATGTAAACATTCCGTTGGAACGTCTTGATTTCCATCAACTAGGTGAAG